>NC_057798.1:529311621-529319144 GCF_018294505.1 Triticum aestivum
GTCGGGCGTCTGAGCGACACCACATAAAGGGCTTTAAAAGAAATGCCACAGTCGGGCGTCTGAGCGACACCACATAAAGGGCTTTAAAAGAAATGCCACAGTCGGGCGTCTGAGCAACACCACATAAAGGGCTTTAAAAGAAATGCCACAGTCGAGCGTCTGAGCGACACCACATAAAGGGCTTTAAAATAAACAATCATAGTGAATATCCCGGAGGTAGAACCATCCCAGAGATACTTGGTAATAACAATAATATCACGGGTTAGTCAACAATAATAATAATCATAGATATCACAAGTCTCGAGTAGTAATTCCATTTTCTGGTTAACAGCTTCATCTCCGAAGACCGACACTAAGACCGACACTTGACCCATCCCAGACTGTAATCCTTAACCAAGGACACGGCTATTCGAATAGGTTTATTCTCTGCGGAGGGTGTACTCTTTACCCACGAGTAACGGATTTCTTTAGTCCACCGGGACTAATTCCGTCTACGGTCTTTTTGTTGAAAACACACCTAACTTGCACACACCAGCTTATCTCACACGTGTCTGGAATCACCCACGACACCCGTTAAGCAAACTCTAAGTGGGGAGGCTACAACCTCGCGTAGCATGGGATCAAATTTATATCGCGCGCTCTAAGGGGTGGCCTCCCCTCTCGGTCCCAACCGGAAACACCCATGCCCCCAGACCAGGTGGCCTGCCTACCAGCTACAACCGGTATCTTCCACCATGGCCTCTCTATACGGTGTGTGCTAGAAAGAGGTTGACAACTTACTGAACCGTACTCTACTTGCTGTAGAGACGAGTGGTAGTACGAAACAAGTATGGGGGTTACTGGAACAAGACTCGATCTACGGTCGACTCAGGAGGTTCAAGTATTCCCTGCATGATTTAGTATAACAAATATATTTCACTCAACAGAGTCACCTCTCATATCACCTTACCATGCCATACCAGACATAACCGTCCCGACGGAGACCGGTGACAAACTCATGCCTACCCAAGGCAGAGGTTTTCCCGGGTTCCTGCCGGTATGCATGCAAGACACATGAGGGTGATTATCATCACAAGTGTGTTCATTTCCAACAGCATGGAATCAATAACATGCACCCATGCATATGATCATATCACATGAAATAACAAGTCCTTCGAAATGCGGTGGTGTTATAAATGCATCAACGATCACACCAAAAATATTATGCCGGGATTCAGAATGCTTGCCTTCAATGTGTGGAAAGGCAGGGTGCTCTCCAAGCTTTTTGAAAGTTGCTTCTCTCTCCCAAAATCCTATTTGAAAATATATTTGAATTAACACACATTTCGAAAACAGAACAAAAAAAAGTTTGAAAAATTTTCAAATAAATCTTAAAATAAACTAGATCAAATTTGAGAGAGGTAGGAAAAAGAATCAACTCATTTGGACTTATATTTAAAAAGTTAGAGCCAGTCAAAAATTTGGTCAAAATCTGTTTTTAAATAAAACAGAAAAAGAAAACGTTTCGGAGGGGAATACGCTTTCGGAGCGGGGAAAGCGTACTAGGGATAATACGCCTTCACTTAATCTCACGTGGATAGCGCGGGGTGTCGCTGACAGTGGGCCCGCCTGGCCCACTGGTCATGTTTGACCAGTTGCCGCGCGTCGTCTCCCTCCTCTGTCCGAGCGGAGCGGGGCTCCGGCGATCGTCGTCGGCGTTTGGCTGCTCCTCGCGGGCTCCATAGGGTAGGGATGGATCCGCACGGCCGGGGCGGTTCTCCCGGTGGTCGTGGGGTTGTCGGAGGTGGAGGGAGCTGCCGGCGGCGAGCTCCGCGGCGGAGGAAAGCTTCGGTGGCGAAGTGACTTTGTGGCGGCGATGGTTCCCGATCAAAATCAAGTAGTGGGAAAGGTTCATGGGAGGATGAGGAAGTTCCTGGCGAAGAGAACGGAGAGGGGGAGGTACTGGAGGTGCCGGATTGGCCGGGGCGGTGGCGGCGGCAGGAGTTGCCGGAGATGAGGAAGGAGACCTCCCCGGGTCGAATGCGAGGCAGGGGAGCGCCATGGGGGTAGCATGAGGTCGCGTGCGTGCTCAGAGGGGCTCGGGGTGTCCATTTATAGCGCGCCAAGGTCGGTTCCGCGGCGGTGGGGATAAGCTCTCCGGCGAACCGTTTCTCTGTAGCTAGGGCGACATGGCGGCGACAAACGCTAGCGGACACCCGTGTGGATGAGCTCGGGCTGTTCCGGGGCCAGGTGGCGAGCGGGCGAGGCTTGGGTGGCGCTGCCCGTGGCAGAGGCGCACTGCCGACGCCGGAGTGCCGCCAAGAACGCCCTGGCGGCGGCGCTGTAGCGTGCCAGGGTGGTTTGGCGCGTTGCTGCGAGGCGGGGAGTGCGTGGCGAGGTGCTGCTGTGTGGGCCAAATCCAGGGGGCCAGCGTGTCGGCTCGGGCGCGGCATCGTGCAATATGCGCGCTCTGGGCGCGTCCAGTGCACGCACTGGGTGTGCTCGACGAAATGCCAGAGCATGCTACAGAGCTTGGTTGAGACTGGCAATTAACAGACCTAGGTTAGGAGAAACGGGGAGTCTAGTGGACATGCTGGTTTGATCAGAGGTGCAAGTTCACAGTGCAATGCCAAAACTCATGTCAAAACTGGTCATGCTCTCCAGGTGTTTGACAAAATGCCACATGCACTTAGGCAGGTCTTGGGGTGGCCAAAAACTCCAGATGGGGGTCTCTTTAGATGCAAAAGAGAGTGGTGAGGTTAGTTGGACAAAAGGGGAAACTTGCTAGTGCAAGTTTTACAAAACCACAATTCTGGACAGGAAATAAATAGCATTATTCCATGAACCAAAATTGATCTAAATGGTGCATGCTCCTGGACTTAAGGGTTTAACATGGGGGACTACAAGTAGGAGAAATAATTAAGGGTATAGGAGCAACTAAAATGGTGGTTGCTGTACAAATCCTCAAGTTGGTCCAGAATGGAAATGAGGTTGATTCACTCAATATTTTCAAAGAACAACCCTGGATTTTTGCACAAAGTGGAATAATATGTTCCTACTGACCTCCCCTAATTTTGGTAGGAGTATTAAAGAAATATTTAAATAGGTTGTAGTGCAAAATGCACTCTGGACCAGAGAAGAAAAATTGAGTGCAGGGCTCAAAATATTTCATGAATGAAATATATTTTTGCATCGTGATTTAAAAACATCACATGACATCTCCAAATTTTTATGGGAATTTTAAGTGAATCTATCAAATGGTTGTAGTTCAAATATGGGCAATTAACCTTGAAAAACCATTTTCAAGAAAATAAAGATCAAGCAACTTAATTATTTAATTAGTTATACTGATAAAAGTAAAGTTTTTCTTGAGAGGTTAAATAAGTCCAACAACATTTTTGAAAAGTTTTCTTTTTGGAAAAACTCATCATAACAGGGAAGGAAATGATTTAAAAATCAAAGTGGAGCTCAAAAATTCAAAGTTTTAAATCCTGGCAAAATTTTAATTTAATAAAACAAGGCCAAATTTTTGGGGTGTCACAATACTATCCCCCTTAAGAAAAATCTCGTCCTCGAGATTTGCTAAAAGTGGTGTTAAGAGAATATTTACGCAATAAAGACGTGGCTACAGTGAGAGGGCAATAAGTGGTGAAAAACCACAGTGTGAAAACTGGTGCCGCGTGGAAAAGTCCACGGTTCGTGACAAAAACGGGTGATTTCTATGCTGGATATAAATTTAGAATAACTTCTAAATTTAAATATACGCTGGTCGTACCCGAGAGCACAGTGCTCTCTCTGGCCGACAGGTGGACCCGGGGTCCACTGTCAGTCTCCTCTTCTTCTCCCTCTGACCCTTTCTTCTTCCTCTCTCCCGCGCGCTTTCTCCACCGGCGACGCCTAGTGTGTAGGGCATCTAGGTCGTACCGTGGTAGTGCGCGGCGTGCTAGCTGACGGTGCAGCGTGCACTCACCTCGCGGGCCAGCGTGCTGTCGGCACTGCTCGCGGATTCGACTCCGAACACCGGCGATCGGCGACGAGCGGCGTTGGTGGACTTCGCCCACCGTACACCGAGCTCGAGCTATAAAAACGGCTGGGGTGCCTCTCTTCTTCCTCACATCTGGCCTCACTTCTCCTCCTCCTTTCTCCATTACTGCTTACAGAAGCTCGGTCGAGGCTCTAATGGCGGAGGTGATGCCGGACTGGTTTGTGATCCTGATATGCGGAGGGCTGGCGACGCTGCTGGGGCTCTCTGTGCTCCTGTGCGCGATGATCTTCGACGAGTATCGCGATGCTGCGGCTCGGGTGTTGGCTTTCCGCGGTGATGGTGATCATGAGGAGTAGATGGAGGGTGCCGGGTGCTAACTGTTGTTAGGGGGGTGATTAGCTGGATGTAACACCGTTGCAAGGTTTTGCAAACAGTGTATATGTCCGAATGATTATGGTTGTGAGTCTGTTGCGTGGTGCTGTGTGAAATTAATTAATCCATGTCGTGAAGTGGCAGGTGTAGCAATTCAGGGAAAAGAAATCTCACTCCAGGATTTTGCGAGGGAAAAACATTTAATTTAAAGGAGCATAAACCACAACAAAAACTACACACATTAGTAGGATCCAAATAATTGACTCGTCGTACAAACTCAGGGTATTACGCATAAGTCACACACATAAATAAACGCTGCAAGGAACAAATACAATAGTGACGTCTAAAATGAAAACGGTAACTGGACGGAATCTTGATAAAATGTCTCTGGTAAAGGAATACACTCTTATTCTATTGGAGGAAGTGGATTGACCAGTCGATGTATGCGTCTCTCCGTGTCGGGTCTCAGTGGTCTGCCGATGGCGATCTGAGGATTTAAATCTGCAAGGCTCTGGAGATAATCCATCACTCGCTGGTTCAAATGCTCTTGAGCAATGATGTACTGGATAAGGTTGGCCAGGACTGGGTCTCTCTCAATACGTCCACCGGGAAAAGATGTTACTTCTCCGGGTGCTGCACGACTCGGAAAGTAATAATATCCTCGTTCGCGGGCATAGGGTACTGCGGATCAAAGACGAGCAATCGCTTCTTTCGCAGCAGCTTCTATGGCCAGGTGTGGGGTTGGCATGGATTTCCCCATGAAGGAAATTTCCGTTGGATCTTGGTTGGGGTCTATAGGAGGAATGTGTACTGCTGCCCAATATTCCGAGGTGGATGGGGTGATCCTCGATTTGAACAGCTCATACTGGGGTGGCTGGGTAGAACCCATGGTACTGCGGGTAAAATCCCACAATATTTTAACAAAGCTACTTGGGGTTGCATCTGGGGTTCTCAGACGAATGCTGGGGCTCGGCATGACAGGAAAAAGTGTGAGTGTTGTGCACAAAGTGAGGGTGGCTGGGTAAGGTCACAAGGTGGCCTTTATATAGCAATGGAGCCGGATCGTTTTTACCGTGGTGAAAGGTAATAAATTTGCCAGCTTAGCTCCAAAGGTCGAGTCAGTGTCAGGGATACACATATCTCATAAAGAGACGTGTTACTGTGGTTGTCGTCGGGTTGGTTTTGGTAGTTGTGCCCGGAAAAATATGCAGCTATGCGCTGACCAAATATGCAAGGCTACTATTAAAACAGAGGCACAACGACAGGCTGCGTTAAAATACACGGTCGCATGATTACAAAGCGAGGATACACTGAAACTCGGTGTTACTCATACGGCTTAGTCTACCTCGTTTATGTCTAAACGGGCGTGCCTGGTGGATGTCGAGGCTTCTCCACGTGTCTCTCTGCCGGGATTAGTCGGAGATGGCGGAGGAACTGCAGGGTCGGGGTAGTGAGAATGACCATTGCGGGGATTGTTGGCCACAACCCCGTTGGAGTGTGCTCCCAAAATGCGACGAAGCACCTCAGGGGTTATCGCAGCACCTTGGCCGATGGCTGGAGCAGATCTCGGAGTCTCGATCGGTTGTCCAAACAGCACGACTGGGTTGTCGGCGTTGGGCTCGTTTTCTTCTCTCGCCGGGGCTCGACGAACCAGCTCTCCACGAGCTGCAATCAGATCAATGGTGATCTGGTCGAACAGTGCCTCTAGTGCACTTACATAGCGCACTAGGTGCAACAATGCGGGGTCCGTCTCGTGATCTCCATTGGAAACATGGGGTGGTCTACCATACCCTTCACGTCTGGGGTAGTAGTGGAACGAGCGACAGTTAACTCTGGGCGACAAGTGCCTGAGATGAACTATAGCCTCTCGAGCGGCTAGCTGGTTGGCTTGTGGCTCAAAGGAAGTTGTTCTTCCGGTGAACCTGTAGGGGCGCTCGGGTGCTAGACCCCTACCGTAGATGTGCACAGTGGCCCAGAATTGATGGTCTTCACCGCTCATGGGTCCTTGATACACAACATATTCTGGTGGCTCCTCTAACGCATAGGCACGACGGGTGAGGTTTGCGAGGATGGTCACAAAACCTCCAAGGTTGGTTGCTGTGGTTTCGTTGTGCACGACAGGTCCAGGCATTATGGCTCGGTTTGAGGTAGCGGCTGTGTGTGCTGGTTTGGTGCTAGCGCGCCCTTTTTATAGGAAAAAGGGGACGGAATCTTCCTTCGCACGCTTGTGAGAAAGGACTATTTAGGGGCCGGTCACTGGCGCATGAGTGACAGGTTAGGTTGATAGGTTGGGCACCGACTGCCAAAAGTGTTGGGTCACTGCGTGGCTATCTTGCACGAGAAGCTTGGCTGGGGTTTGGTTAAGGTCTGGTGGGTTGGTTTGCCTAAGTTTATTGACCTAGCTAAGATAGGATTAGCCAATGGTCAGCCTGGCTCTGATACCAAGCCTGTCACAACCGGGTTTTCCGGGTAGTCAATTTCCAGAAAAGACCGTCGTGCTCATCAGCCCCAGGATTACTGTTAGCTGATGAGGCTCCATCTTGATACAGAAATTCCAAGCCGAAAACAAAATATGTAGTACAAGACCATTCTGGCCTGTGAGTACAATAAAGGGTTTCTAGTGGTTGATGGCGGAAGCGGTCTGTGGATCATCAGTGTCTATGGGACTCCAATTCCCACAGGAACAGCTGACCAGGTTAACTCCTATCTTCGCGAGGCTGCTATCTCCATTGCGTGGGTTTCGGGGCTGGCATCGCGTCGCTCCTCTCCGTGCAAGAAAATCTGGCCAAGACAATAGCCAGGGACAAGCCAGTGAGTACTTTGAATGTACTCGCAAACATTATGAACACAGGTACAATATAACAATGATGTGCTAAAAATATTTTATGCTCATGACTTCAGTCACAAAATATATTAAATCTCGGATGCGTGCAAGCATGTTATTTATAAAATTGCAATGACATAGTAGTATAAAAATTGTATGAAATAAATAACAAGCAATGCCACAGTCGGGCGTCTTAGTGACACCACACAAAGGGCTTTAAAAGAAATGCCACAGTCGGGCGTCTGAGCGACACCACATAAAGGGCTTTAAAAGAAATGCCACAGTCGGGCGTCTGAGCGACACCACATAAAGGGCTTTAAAAGAAATGCCACAGTCGGGCGTCTGAGCGACACCACATAAAGG
>NC_057798.1:529319525-529340687 GCF_018294505.1 Triticum aestivum
CCGGAGGTAGAACCATCCCAGAGATACTTGGTAATAACAATAATATCACGGGTTAGTCAACAATAATAATAATCATAGATATCACAAGTCTCGAGTAGTAATTCCATTTTCTGGTTAACAGCTTCATCTCCGAAGACCGACACTAAGACCGACACTTGACCCATCCCAGACTGTAATCCTTAACCAAGGACACGGCTATTCGAATAGGTTTATTCTCTGCAGAGGGTGTACTCTTTACCCACGAGTAACGGATTTCTTTAGTCCACCGGGACTAATTCCGTCTACGGTCTTTTTGTTGAAAACACACCTAACTTGCACACACCAGCTTATCTCACACGTGTCTGGAATCACCCACGACACCCGTTAAGCAAACTCTAAGTGGGGAGGCTACAACCTCGCGTAGCATGGGATCAAATTTATATCGCGCGCTCTAAGGGGTGGCCTCCCCTCTCGGTCCCAACCGGAAACACCCATGCCCCCGGACCAGGTGGCCTGCCTACCAGCTACAACCAGTATCTTCCACCATGGCCTCTCTATATGGTGTGTGCTAGAAAGAGGTTGACAACTTACTGAACCGTACTCTACTTGCTGTAGAGACGAGTGGTAGTACGAAACAAGTATGGGGGTTACTGGAACAAGACTCGATCTACGGTCGACTCAGGAGGTTCAAGTATTCCCTGCATGATTTAGTATAACAAATATATTTCACTCAACAGAGTCACCTCTCATATCACCTTACCATGCCATACCAGACATAACCATCCCGACGGAGACCGGTGACAAACTCATGCCTACCCAAGGCAGAGGTTTTCCCGGGTTCCTGCCGGTATGCATGCAAGACACATGAGGGTGATTATCATCACAAGTGTGTTCATTTCCAATAGCATGGAATCAATAACATGCACCCATGCATATGATCATATCACATGAAATAACAAGTCCTTCGAAATGCGGTGGTGTTATAAATGCGTCAACGATCACACCAAAAATATTATGCTGGGATTCAGAATGCTTGCCTTCAATGTGTCGAAAGGCAGGGTGCTCTCCAAGCTTTTTGAAAGTTTCTTCTCTCTCCCAAAATCCTATTTGAAAATATATTTGAATTAACACACATTTCGAAAACAGAACAAAAAAAAGTTTGAAAAATTTTCAAATAAATCTTAAAATAAACTAGATCAAATTTGAGAGAGGTAGGAAAAAGAATCAACTCATTTGGACTTATATTTAAAAAGTTAGAGCCAGTCAAAAATTTGGTCAAAATATGTTTTTAAATAAAACAGAAAAAGGAAACGTTTCGGAGGGGAATACGCTTTCGGAGCGGGGAAAGCGTACTAGGGATAATACGCCTTCACTTAATCTCACGTGGAGCATGCTACAGAGCTTGGTTGAGACTGGCAATTAACAGACCTAGGTTAGGAGAAACGGGGAGTCTAGTGGACATGCTGGTTTGATCAGAGGTGCAAGTTCACAGTGCAATGCCAAAACTCATGTCAAAACTGGTCATGCTCTCCAGGTGTTTGACAAAATGCCACATGCACTTAGGCAGGTCTTGGGGTGGCCAAAAACTCCAGATGGGGGTCTCTTTAGATGCAAAAGAGAGTGGTGAGGTTAGTTGGACAAAAGGGGAAACTTGCTAGTGCAAGTTTTACAAAACCCCAATTCTGGACAGGAAATAAATAGCATTATTCCATGAACCAAAATTGATCTAAATGGTGCATGCTCCTGGACTTAAGGGTTTAACATGGGGGACTACAAGTAGGAGAAATAATTAAGGGTATAGGAGCAACTAAAATGGTGGTTGCTGTACAAATCCTCAAGTTGGTCCAGAATGGAAATGAGGTTGATTCACTCAATATTTTCAAAGAACAACCCTGGATTTTTGCACAAAGTGGAATAATATGTTCCTACTGACCTCCCCTAATTTTGGTAGGAGTATTAAAGAAATATTTAACTAGGTTGTAGTGCAAAATGCACTCTGGACCAGAGAAGAAAAATTGAGTGCAGGGCTCAAAATATTTCATGAATGAAATATATTTTTGCATACTAGTGATTTAAAAACATCACATGAAATCTCCAAATTTTTATGGCAATTTTAAGTGAATCTATCAAATGGTTGTAGTTCAAATATGGTCAATTAACCTTGAAAACCCATTTTCAAGAAAATAAAGATCAAGCAACTTAATTATTTAATTAGTTATACTGATAAAAGTAAAGTTTTTCTTGAGAGGTTAAATAAGTCCAACAACATTTTTGAAAAGTTTTCTTTTTGGAAAAACTCATCATAACAGGGAAGGAAATGATTTAAAAATCAAAGTGGAGCTCAAAAATTCAAAGTTTTAAATCCTGGCAAAATTTTAATTTAATAAAACAAGGCCAAATTTTTGGGGTGTCACACATGTCTCCCCGATACACCTTCTGCCAGTGATGAACATCAGTGTACAGCGGTAGTACAAGGAGGGGCCTTGAGACATTCAAATCTCTATTTTTGTGCAGATTAACTAAAATTAAGCACCCCAGTTTGCAGAAACGCTTAAACATTAACAATGGGACTAGTTGATGAAACATACATTAACAAAGAGAAGCACTTTCTTTATCTACATTGGAAATGAAATGATAGAGAGGACAGTCACTCTATTTTAACTATATTATTACTTCATTTTATCAGTGACACTAGGGTCGAGCAGGTGGCAAACAAGGTGTACCGTGCATCGCAAGGATGGAGGCCGGGGGTGCTTAGACTAGGATGCTAAAGCTGGCTCTTTTAGTCCCTATCTTCCCCCTGACGTTTCTGTGGTAGCATTTGGGTTGTAATCCAAACTTGGTCGAGCTGGTGCTGCATCCCCCTGCCTGCCTAGCTTATGTGGCAAACTTGTCTCCTACTAGTACTCAGTCTGTTCTAGTAGTAGTTGCATAACTGCCCGTTTACACTGAGATGTTGTCGGATAATTGTTCTCTATGGTTGGGTTTCTTTAATGAAATCGGAGGAACCCCCTCTTTCGATATATAAAAAAATAGTGGCACTAGCGTGCCAAAACATTGCCTCAAATTAATAGTGCCACTAGATTAAGGTGCAAAATTATAACATTACTGCTTTATCATGGCAGTGTCAAAACAGTAGCACAAGAGCAGGATCTTTGGCGAATGGTCAGACCAAAAAGGAACATACCTCATGATGGGAACCATATCTGCAGTCAAAGCCATCATAGAAGGGATGACACCAGTCACCAACATGGATGATTCAATTCATGGGACCTTTTGGTGTCGTTCACCTAAAATGAAGCAATGCCCCATGAGCTAGCGGCTTCTTATTTTTTAAGAAAAGGGCTCCAGCCCCAGTTCCATTTCCATTAGAAAATGAAACCCATAGAACTTCTTCTTCATTAGTTGCAATAAAATTGAGCAACATCAAGGTTGGTCGTGAAGCTCCTGGAATGTTCAACTATAATTTGGATATCATTTGTGCAGTTCAACTAAGATCAAGCGTGAAATGTATATCTCTATTTGCACAAAAAAGGTGGAAAGGAGGGTGACTAACAAGTGATGAAACATGCATCAAATGAAAATAAGCATGTTCCTTATCTGAATGGCAATCCTACCAGGAAAGTAGCAATTTCAAAAGCAGCAGCATTGCTAGATATTAGTGTGGGCATTAGGATTAACTATGGCAACCATTAAATACGACATTACTTTAATGGTGCCATTGCTTCATTTTACCAGCAAAATTACATTAACAACTGCTACAGAGTCGGTATTTGGGTGCGGAAGAGTAGGCGGACCAGGGTAGTTGCATTTCTAATGAAAAGAAGCAACTTATCTTAATGGGAAATTTAGCAGGACATGAAAAAAAGTGCCATTGATTCATATTATTGGAGGCATTACATTGAAAACAACATTGGTTTAACGTGTCCTTACTTTTAACAGTGCGACTACTACATTTTACCAGTGGCATTACATAAGAGTGGCTCGGGGCAACAAACATCATAAGAGGATATCTGGGTTGGCCCCATTTTTGTTTGGTATAGCCACCTTATACTGTGTGAGGCTAGCAAATCTAGTGCTGGACTTACTCTGTTGACTTGTCCCCCAGTCCCCACTTAATTTCCTTTTTCAACCAATAGATCGGGTTTATATTGAGTTTGTACTACGTTCCCTTTATTTCCCTATTGGACCTAGAGACCAGTTGGATAGCCAGTCTCTGCTACTTTTCGCCCCCATTATTTCCTCTTTCGACCAATTCCTAGATTCAGGTAACAAATCTTCCCCCACCCCCACCCCCTTTCTTCCTTGTTTGAACCAAGTAGTACTAGATTCGAGTGCATGCGCTAGTTTTACCTCTTAACAGTAAAAACTTAGGTGGTTTTTGAACAGCCGATCGATCCTATCTACGAGGGGGTCTGAGAAATAGTAAAAGATACAAATGCAGCAACGTCAGGAGCTCAAGAAGTAGAGCAAGGCCGGTTTTGAAGGAAGTTATACCTGAGGGTCACTGGGATGTTGCTAGGTGGGCGGCGGGAGGCCGGATCTGCCCACTCTACGACAGCGAGGAAGAAGGGGTCGGAGGCCCTCCCTCGCCAGCGATGCTTGGGAGAGAACGGCAAGGCATGCTGATTGGGACGCGCCGGCAGTGGGTAAGAGTCGTCGCCGAGGACGACCGTGTGAACGTTGCACCTTCTCACCTTGCCCGGCAGAGAGGATCCGGCTGGATCTATGACCAGCGGTGGGCAAAGAGAGAGAGAGAGTGTGGCCACCACTGTCGTGTTTAGATCTGGAGAGGACGAGACAGTGTGAAGAGAGAAACACTAGCAAGCAAGCGCGGAGGCTCCTGCCTATATAGTGGAGTACTAGTTTTGATCTGAAGCACCGGATTATAACATATAACACGAAAAAATGCCACATGACAAGAAATCATAACCTCACTGCCCAAAGGAGACAAGATGAATCCCAACAGACAAACTAGATGAGGACCAAAGCTCAAATTAAAGATAAACTCGTAGAAAAGGGGTCCGTCGATAGATGTCCTAATTAACATAGCCAGCTTGACCTAGATGGCAGCCGAGTAGTCTTCGTGCATGTGTCCCCCAATGACTAGCCCAACTCAGTTGTCGTTGTTTAACCGTCGCAGTGATCCGAAGCACATGACACCTAATTTTGCGAGATGACAAGAAACCTTTTTTTAGATTTCTCACCAGAACTACAACCCCGTACAACACAGCCTGCACGATATGTAGACGATAGCCAATCCAGGCATGTCTGCTGGAGTCTAGTCACATGCATGGACGAACTGGTCTTCCGTGTCTTGCAGGGATCATCCAGGCACCAACGTATGTACTCCCTCCGTTCCCAAATATTTGTCTTTCTAGAAATTTCAGCAAGTGACTACATACGAAGCAAAATGAGTGAATCTACACTCTAAAATATGTCTAATACATCTATATGTTGTGTCCATTTGAAATGCCTAGAAAGACAAATATTTTGGGACGGAGGGAGTACAACACTTCTCTAGTACTATCGCTCATCTCTCTCTTCTATTAACTCACCCGACTTGCGGGGCCATGGAGTGTGCCTATGGTCGGTTCTCAATTGCGGTACCACATGTGTGTGCAAACGCAATATGACGCGCGTTCTATTCGGAGAGCGGCGTGCCAGACCGACCGATCGTCTGGGGTGCGACGCGAATGCGACGGGCGTGCTGTATACTCCGTACATGTGTACCGCCATTTTATTGAGGCTTTTCTCCACGGCGCAATCCATGGATACAAAATTAGTATACTTTACTATTTGAAAGTCGAGGGCGGGGCTTTTCCTGTGCGGTAGGCAGGGCAATTTCGCCTAGTCGGTTCGACAGAGACGCAGAAGATGAGGGAGTAGGCTGCTGCAAACGTAGGGCTGTGTGATTTGACAGCGAGTTACTACTAGACAGGTGGGGCCTCATGATTTGACTTGCCATTATCATTTTAACCGCGGCGCTATGACCGGCGTGAGTCTCCTGATTCCATACCACCTCCATACAGGTGCCTCTCCCAATGCTCCACCATGTAGAGGCTGGCTCTTGCATGAGAGCCCACTCCTCCACTTTTTCCTTGCCTCTTTCCTCCACATATGCAAAAACGCCGTGTAAAGCGGGCTTATAGCCCACTATTGTACTTACTTGCTCCTACAGGGGCTAATCTTGCCACATAGGCATAAAGTCTGATGTGGCAAGTTAATTAAGAAGAGAGAGACTAGTTTGGTGATCCAAGGAAGAAACAGTGCTAAGCGCGTGAACCTAGGTGAAAAGACAATTTTGAGTCTATAGCTAATTAAATGAAGCAAACTTAGCAACAAAAAACTAAGCACCTATGCATTGGGGACTTGATTGCTAAGCCATTTAATGCCCTTAGCACCTCATCTAAGCACCATTTCATTGGAAGAGGTCACTCCTTGGCAAATGCAATAAATATTACGAAGAAAGAGATAGAGAGAAGTAAAAAATACTCATATAGCCAACCCTATACCTAACCCTGTTGTAGTATGAGTGACCAAGTGATGACTATGTATGACATGCCAACATCAGATAGCCTAACGCACCATGTTAAATCTCCAAGGGTGCGAGCGAGACAACGGTCGTGGTAGGGCGACCATGATACGGGCTGCTGGCAGCCCTTGGATCTGAGATCAAATGGTCGCATGCTAAGTTGCTGAAAATTTGCAGAATAACCCTCCAGGATAGGATATTCACCCATAGGTCTAGAATCACGCCATGCAACCGTTCGATCTCAGATCTAAGGGCTCTCGGAAGCCCGTATCGTGGGAGAATGGAAAGCTTTGTATCACCTGTAATTTTCCCGACGCTTGACATGACATCAAAAGCCATTTAATTGGGCGTCGAGTAGACATGACATCTAATTGGGCCCCCATAGTACTGTGCATGAATCCATTTATCCACCAGGCAAGCCACTACCCTACCGTTCGCACGCCCCACTCAGCATTTTTATAATCGAAAAACCGATGGCTGTTCGCTCCTACTCGTCCCCAAACGTCCTTTAACATTACGGCAGTTCGCTCCTAGTCATCCCGTCCTTCCAATTTACGGCAGTCCACTAATCCTAACCCTCCTCCCAAATCCATGGTGTCCCAAATCTCCATGATCAGCGGTGAGTACAAGGTTAGAACCATCACCGGCGATGAGTTCGATGTCATCTACACCCATTCTTCCGTGACGGTGAAAGGATGCCTTGCTCGCTTCGGACGCATGTTCGAAAACTCAAATGATGAGTGGGTCGCTGGGCTAGATGTTGAGTACACCACAGTCTTGGGACAAGAGAAGGATCTAAAGGAGGAAGAGAAGAAGAAGCCCGTCGTGATCCAGGTTTGCGTGCATGACTTATGCTTGGTCTACCACATATACCATGTCGGTGTTGAGTGCCAGGATTTTAAGAACTTCCTCAAGGACGGCCAAGTAAAATTCATTACTGTAGACTTTACGAACGACAGAAGAGTCCTGGGTCAAATAGGCCTCGTTGTAGGCAACCCCTTCGACCTCCAGAAGAATCGGCTGCTGCCCTCCCGTGATCAGCCTTCAATGCTGACCCTGGCAGGAGCCATGGTTCATCCTTCATACGGTAAACTGGAGAAACCTCCGCGCAAGTTTCATCGTCATGCATGGCAGTGGAATGTACTAGATATAAACCACATCCAGTACGCTGCAATGGATGACTATCTTTCTTTCAATGTCTACAAGGGTTGGACGAAGAGCAAGAACCAAGTGTGCAGTTCAAGCAAAGAACTATCAGCCAAGAGGAAGAGGGACAAGGACGAAGTTGAGGACGTGGACAAGGACTCCGAGTAAGGTGGCAGTGTCGTTGCTCATGGTGGTTCTATTGCAGTGTCTACCGGGTTAGTTTCTTAGTTTAATTTCAGGTGTGCTTAGTTTAATTTGAGGGGTGTGTTGTGCTGAGCCCCCAGCAGAACTATGTTATGTTTTTTCTCGTTATGTTTCTTACATCTCATCTTTTAGTTGGTATAGTACTACCACTCATTTCTTCACATTATATACGTACAATATATATATGGCCAACATCATATAGCCAGCAGTTTAGTTGTCAAAGAATTTCAGGGTGATTAGTTTTGTCAAAGAATTCCAGGGTGCTTAGTTTTATTTGACGGGTGTGTTGTGCTGGACACCATTATTGTGACTCAAATCTCTTTTGCCATGTTATAATGACATAAATACCAATGGACCAACATGCCAGCTCTCCCTCTATCTCACTACATTAAAATAAAGTGTGGGGCCTACTTGATCCCAACAGCATTCTTATTTTCCTGTAAAATTATTCGCTTGGTTACTCCAGACAAGCGGGGCCACACTTATCATTGTGAGAATCAGCTTATTTTTGTCGTGTAACATGGTCAACGGGTTTGACGTGGAAATAACAATGTCTAATGGCATTTTTGAGCAAACATCTAACTTAACGATGGCATTTTTGAGATATCTAATTGCATTTTTTAGCAGGCATCTCACGGATCGACGGTATTTTTGAATAGTTGTAACTTCTAATGGCAAAACTAAGTAGTGATACACAACTAGTGGCATAAATAATAAGAACCCAAGAATCAAATAGGTATGCTAATTTCTTTATTTCTTTAATAGTACTATAGGCATAATTTGGCGACGAGCGCTCTCTATATGTACCACCTTTTTTCTTTAATTTCATCTTGTTAGTTTTGCTCCATGGCGCAATCCATCGATACTACTACTGTACCAAAGTATACATATTTTAAAAGGCTAGAGGGCGAGGCAGTCTAACTTGTCGTTTTCATGAGAGGCGAGGGCCTTTGTGATTTGACGGCTCATTACTGCTAGAAGGCAGGGCCTTGTGATTTGACTGCTCGTATAAATGTGCCGATGACCTGAGGAGGAGCAAAGAACCATGTAGTATACTCAAGTTTTCTACTGGAGTAGTACTACGGCGGAGGAGCACGAAACACGGCAGCCCAGTGCCATATGGTGATAAAAATGATCTAATTTGCTAGTCATCTCATTGTTAGCATTGTTCTATTCATGCCTCGCAGAGAACGTGACACGTGTGGCGAAACACCCAAAGCAAAAGAAGAAACACAGGAGCAAAAGAAGAAGGAATATTATCACCCCAAATGATCTAATTCGCCGCGGAGTCATAACTACTTCTTCATCGCCTCCACGACCTTCATCTCCTTGCACGTCTCCTCTGCCATCTTCTTCATTCTGTCCATGACGCGGGATTTCTCAATGCGAGCCTTCATCATCTGTTCCACGGTCGCATTACGTACCTTGACAGCAGCCGGGTGCTCTATGTGGAGCTTCGCCAACTCCTCCTTCTGTTCCATGATGAGGGCCTGTAGCATCTTCATCGAGGAACTACTATTCTCATGCAACTTCTTCCGGCCGGCGTTCTTCTCCTTCAGCAGGTCGAGCTCGTGGCAGAGCTTCGCCTTGTCCTCCTGAAGTTGCAGGATTTCGCCAGTCGCCTTCTTCTCCGAGGCAATGCTCTTCTTCAGCAGCACCACCAAGTCGGCGGTCAACTCCCCCTGCTTATTGAGCTCAGCGGGCATGTCGTCGAGGCTCTCGTTCAGCAGCTCCACCAAGCCGTGGATGAACTCCTTCTGCTTATTGAGGTGCTTATTGAGCTGATCGGGCATGCCGTCGAGGGATAATGACTCCAGCGCCGCCAGCTCGGCATGTTCGCCTCCGCAGCTAGGGCACTCCTGCGAGCCATCGCCTGCCCGTGAGAGATCTTTCAAGGTCTCTGCATGGCGGCGAGCCCTCTTTTTTTCCGCAACCTTGGTTGCCGCTCCCTTGTTATGAGTAGTTCTTGACCTAGAGCTCTGCACACGGCCATGGCAAGGACGGACAAAGAAGGACTTATGAGGAGGAAAGGTAGAGTAATTTTCGGTTAGATAGTTCCGCTTTTTATAACCTAAGTACTAGCACTAGTAATAATACCTGCATAGGGGGAACAAGTTCAGGTTTGGTACGTACTACTAGTAGTAGGTGTGAGCAGGCTTGCACTTAATTGTAGCACTAGTACTTTCGAATGTGATGGGAACAAGGTAAAGATTAATTGATGGTTTTGGTTTCGAGGCTCGAAACGGCTCCCAATGAGTTTAGTGGAACATAAATTTGAAGTAGACTACACTGCTCAAATGCGTAAATATTATGTTACTGTCAAAAATTGGCAGAAAATACGAAGGAGACCAATGGAAGTCTACTAGCAACCCATGATTTAACTACTCGCATGCATGCAGTGGAGTAGTAATGTCTTTCCTCCGCCCTCACGTCCACTCAATTTGCATGCGCTGTATTAATTGACCATCAATGAAGTGAAGGACTTTACACGCGTCAAATTATCACATGGGGTGGATCTTGGTACAAAATTCCGTCCGCCCGTGTACCCGCGTGTGTGTGCGAGGGAATGAGTTTGTGCGTGGCATGCGTGCACATCTTCGCTTCGTGCACGTACCGCCAGTGTGGCTCAGAGAGGACGAGTATATTCTTCTGGCACCAGCAGCACATCACTGTGATCAATCCACACAAGGAGGTCGCGACAACGCCTCCACATGTGCCACGTGGCTTCATGAATTGTAAGAGAGACATTGTGTAGCGTGCCATTGGAATTTTAATTTATGTGTTTTGCACATACTCAAAGTACTAGTAAGATACACGTGCATTGCACGCATCAGATTTTGCAACCAAATTATGAATAAATACCACACTATAGTATGTAAGCTCTGAGTCATATATGCCTGATGTAGACCTTAGTTTAATTCTTATAGTTCATCTGATTCAAAATCAATTAGTTTTTATAAAAAATCTAGGGCCTCTTTGATTCGTAGGATTTCCAAAATGCGGGAATAGGAAAAACATGGGATTAGAGTGGAATGTCGTCTTGAATCCTTCAGGATTGTACGAGTGTTTGATCGTGCATAGAAAAAACGCAGAATTCTTTCAAAGAGGTTTGAGTGGATGGGACATTTTCTATGAAATCTAGTGCAAATGAATCATATGGAAAAATCCCTATGGTTTACAATCCTACGAATCAAACAACCAAGATAGGAAAAATTCCTAAGGATTAGAATCCTCCAAAATTCCTTTGAGAATCCTTTGAATCAAATAAGCCCTTAATCTATTTTATGATTCATGGAATTGTGCATTGTAAAGCATAAAGTAAAAACAAATAATGGCAATTCAACTAGAAAATAAGTTTGAGCAGTTATGATACGGAAGATTCTAGAACAAAGGAGAACCACTGTTGTTTTGAGGTTTGTGCATTATGCTTAAGTTCAACCATGGAGTCTGCTAGATTGTACATGTGGGAAAATCCGTTGGGGGCTAGAAGATGGTGCGAGGGGACGAGTGGAGGGAGACTATGAAGGAGTGCACAAGTGCGAGATCGATATTTAGAGAGAGGGGGCGAGAACGTGCGCTGTTGCTCCAGTGGTGGAGCCATGAAAAATAAATGAGCTAGGGGGCCAAGCATTGCTAATCCTTTACGAGGAGGTCCAATTCATCAACTTAAACCATTTTTACCAGAAATTGTCTAATGATCACATTATATTAGCCTCGATATATAGTGATGTTAGGGGGGCAGGGTCCTTGCTGCCCCCTGTCTTCGCCATTGTGCGCGTGTCTGAGAGATGAAGCGGAAGGCATGGATGATGAGAGGGGGACGTTGGATATATAATTAATGTGGGTGTATTAGCTATATATGTAATCCTATATAGAGAGGTACAGATTGATCGATATGGACGTGGGAAAGAGGGTGAGACCTCACTAGATATATAGATTGATTGGTTTGTGTGGAAAACTATGAAAGACCTAGCTATATACAAACACACATAGAGGAACATCGATCGTTGCGCATGCATATTAGAGATAAATAATGCCCGATATGATGGAGTGGGGGATGTGTGTGTGTGTGTGTGTGCCTGCATGGGAGGCCGACCTAAAGAAAAAGATTGCATGTGTACGAAGGATAATACCGTCTGGTAGTGTGTGTGCATGCATGCACGAGAGAAAGTTAGTGGTGCAATTATAAATAGAAGATGACTGTGTGGGTGTAAAAGACTAGATGAGGTCATAATCAATGTAAAGTTGAATTCAAATATTTGAATAAGAGATCATGATGTTTGAAACCCATGCATGCATGAATATAACGGAGATCTGCGCGGTGTGGTTTGGAAACAAGCATGTTGTAATGTATACACATTGAACAAGGTCAGACTGATTAGATTTTGAGATACCGATGGCAGACATCGTTTGGCCACATTGCATCCGTGCATGGACACACTATTCTAATTGGAGATGATGGGTGGCTTTCACATCACATATCTATATCTATACCCCTATATATATATTATATTTTATATTTTTTATATAGTGTGCGGATAACTTTAACTTTGAAAGATGGTCGTTGGATGAGGCCAATCTGATGGTGCAGAGATGGCAAATTTGAGCACTACTGGCCGTTGGATATCATCTAGATTCCATCAGATTTTGCCACATGTACAATCTAGAAGACTCCATGGTTGAACTTAAGCATAAAGCACAAACCTCAAAACACAAGCACTTCTTCTTTGTTCTAGAATCTTCCATATCAGAATTTCCCAAATGTTTTTCTATATTATTTGCCATTATTTGTTTTTACTTTATGCCTTACAACGCACAATTTCATGAATTTTAAAATAGATTAGCTTTCTTATAAACACTAGATGATTTTGAATGAAATGAACTATACGAATTAAATGAACATCTACATCATGCATATATGACTCAAAGCTTACATGCTATAATGTGGTATTTATTTATAATTTGGTTGCTAAATCTCATGCGTGTAATGCACGTGTACCTTACTAGTCTAAATGGTGTTTGTGTGTGTGTTGTGCGTGTTAAACACATTGTACGTAGTATATCATACATGGTTTAGATTCGGAATATCTAGCTAGAGCATACATGTACTATGATTTGAATTCAACACAAAATGGATACGTATATTAGAATTTGAGATCGTATGTACATGTAGTTCGTATTTATATAGGAATTTACTTCTCCTATATTCATGTCATGTGTTGTGAAGATAATATTAGATGGTTGTATAACTAACCCGAGTACAATCCCATTCAAATAGGGAAAATGTACTCAAATTTAGTCCATATGCTAGACAACACACATTGTTCTTTTATTGTTGAGGGAAGTGCAAATTGTTTTGGTACTATAGACGTTATGTTTGTTGTCCCGGGGTTTTTTTTGTTGTATTTGAATGCATTTCTTGTAATATAGTAAAAGGGGACATGGCTCTCTCTAGTGATGAGGTGCGAATTGTCCTTTTTTGGTACACGTTAAGCTTGTTCTCCTGAAATTTCAAGCCGCGCCTTGTTATGCCGAAATTTCAAGCTAGCGTTTCTGTCTATCGTGCTGCGAAACTCCCACCTCTTCAACCCGCGCCTTGTTAGCCCGAAATATTTAAGATATATCTTTGTCTCGTTGTGCTCCGACAACTCCCTCCATCTCAACCCGTGCCTTGCTATTCCAAAATTACAACGCACGCGAAAACTCCCACCTCCTGTGAAATCCCGACACGCGAAATGCCCGTGATACCCCTGAACCGAAAGAACCGCCTCAAATTGGTGGGGGTACTTTTGTAACTTACCCCACATTTCAGACAAGTGCGTCCCTAAGCCATGGTTCCCCACTCCCATCCCATCCGCCCACCCATTCGTACACCGAGGCCGCGAAAACACGCGAAGCCCCACACCCTCCTCCGTACGCCACCCAGCCGGAGCCTCTTCCACGACGACGTCGTCCACAGCAACACCTCTACGTCCCACATCCACCGTAGCGGATGAGGATCAGTTGTCGATCTCGTCATCCCGCCAGTTCAGCCACCCCGTCCTCCACCACCAAGGAGCTGCCTCGATGTTCCCCTCGTCTTTCGCACCACCTCCATTACCACACCGATGTCTTCACCTGCACCACCAGAAGAGCAGCATCATCACCGTTTCATCAGATGAAGTTGCGGCCTAATCAGCGCCACCAAAGAGGTTGTACACTAATCGCCGCATTTTCTTCCTGATTCGATCTCACGGTTCTGCCGGCGCTCAGTCCCGAGCCGACACGGCGAGGCTCCATCCACGGCGGCGTCGCCAGCCAGTTCCTCCACGGTGTCGCTCCCTCGGCAGCGACATCCACATCAATAGGAGTTGTTGCTGCTTTAGCTCTCGCTCGCGATGTTGCTCTGCTCTTGCTCTCGGTCCCCTGCCTGGTATGCTCTGCTATTGCTCTTGCTCTTGCTATTTATCGTGTTGCTGCTCTCGCTCTTGCTCTTGCTTGTCATGCTGCTTCGATTTAGCTACACTTCGTCGACTGAATCGAATTTTGGGTCAGTCGGTTTTCAGGGGGTGGGGCTCGCCGGAGTTAAGGAAGAACCAGCCGCAGCGGGGAGGAGGGCTCACCGGAGAGGTACCCCACTATCTATCTTAGGGTTCAGGGTGGGGGCAGTGGTCGCCGGCGGTGGTGGGGCGGTGGTGTGGGGATCGCCGAAGAAAAAGCTCGGCACGGTGGGGGGCATAGAGGGATGGCCAGGGCAGCGGCGGACCGGTAGTGGGGAGTGTTTTCGAGGCGGGCAGGGCAGCGCACCGCTGGCCGCCGCCGGCGGCAGCGGGGGGCTGTTTGGCCGGTGGTGGCTAGCGACTCAGGGGGTGGAGGTTGAAGATGAACTGCAGGCCCTTGATTTTGTATCCAACGGCTGCAAAATCGACTGACCAGAGATGAAAAAGTCAGTCGACTGACGTGTAGACATGAAGCACTATAGATAGGTACCACTAGTACTTACAATAGCTTCAGATACTGCATTTGATCGAGGTAAGTAAACAGGTATCTCCCCATATAAGAAGGAAAACACAAGGAAGGAAAACACGAGGATGCTAAAGGTATATGTTTAATACAACTGAGGGCATGTACACGTAGGATAAATGATGAAGTGAAGGAGAGAGAAATTATAAGAGAAGGCTTGTCTTCTCTTAATTAAGAGAAGGCAAGAGATGATTTCTTAGCACAATATGTCTCACCATGTTTTTAGGAATAACTAGTTATTGAAGATAAAGCTAAGAGATGACCCATTATAGACATGTTTTCTTGTCATCTCTAAATTACATGCAAGGTTTAAGATAAGACTACCTTATCGACCATTGTACATGTCCTGATGTTGAACCAGTAGAATATTTATTATATCCCTCTTGCAATGCACAGACATTATCCTAATGATTTACTCCTTCCATTCCTAAATATTTGTCTTTGTAGAGATTTCAAGAAGTGACTATATACGGAGCAAAATGAGTGAATCTACACTCTAAAATATGTCTATATACATCCGTATGTAGTCACTTGTTGAAATCTCTAGAAAGACAAATATTTAGGAAGGGAGGGAGTATAACTAACCGTAGTAATTTATTATAACTAACTAAAGCACGGATATGGGCTTCTTGTCTGAAGCTAAGCTGTAACGGCACGACTTGTGCCTGAGGGCATGTACAATGATTGATAAGATAGTCTTATCTTAAGTTTTACATGTAATTTAAAGATGACAAAAAAAATGTCTACAACGGATCATCTCTTAGCTTTATCTTCAATAACTAGCAATTCTTAAAAATGTGGTGAGATATATTGTACTAAGAGATCATCTCTTGTCTTATCTTAAATAAGAGAAGACAAGCCTTCTCTTATGAGTTCCTTCTCCTCCACCTCATCATTTATCCTACGTGGCACTCTTAAGATAGCACCATTGTACATGCCCTGATCATGCGGAGCCCCTGACCGCCGCATCGCTCCACCTCTACGCCGGTGAACACGGCATAGCGGCGAACGGGTTTACCGGAGTAGCATTGGCAAGACGGGTGAGCTATCTCCAGGAGCCTGACAACGTAGAGCCGGCCGCCGCCAAGGTGCACAACGCACGACTTCATCAGGTGGCTCCCCTCCGGGTCCAACTCCGTGAAGCCCTACGCGCGCCGCCACGGGCGCGGATGTGGCGGCTGCGGCGGCATGCAGGTCCCACGCACCGAGGAGGCCGTCGTCCCCGTCCGCGAAGCGGAACCAGAGCCCGAGCTCCGGTGCGTGCTCGGCGCGCCCCCGGAACGGCATCGCCCAGTCGCAGGCCTTTCTCACCCGCCGCTCGCCGTGTCCAGGCAATAGGTGCCGCTCCTCGGCGTGGACACCCAGACCTGTGACTCGACGACCGGCACCAAGGGAGGCGTCGTGAGGGATTGCCATGACCACTCGTCGTAGGACATGGGGTTATGCACGAGCGCCTCGTCGGATCTCTTGCGGTAGGCCTGCCGCGCGACGGCGGCGGCGTTGTCCTTGTTCCCGGGGAACACCTCCATGACGTACGGGTTGCCGCTGACGGCCAGCGAGACGACCTCGTGCTTGGCCGCGGCCATCCTCGGCAGGATCCGGAGCGATTGCGAGATGTCGTCATAGAGGATGGCCCCGGCGCCGCTCGTGCGGGCCCCGCAACCGCGGCTAATGGCAAAGCTGGTTTCCGCGGCGCCGACGATCGTGCCCTTGCTGGCGCTGAGCAGCATGAAGTCCATGTTGGTGTTGGGGGTGTGGAAGGTCATGGTGGTGGGAGGCAGGCGAGCCTTCTCCACCGTCGTGGTTGTCGTCGCCGCCGCCTCCGCGCGGTGTGGTGAGCCATCGGGCAAGAAGAAGCGCGACGGGTTGATGCGGTGAAGCAGGGCCGGCCCTGAGGGGGGCAAACGGGGCGGCCCCGGGCCCCCAAAAGTTAGGGGGCCCTGCCAGGGTATGTGTACGTATATGTATTACTTCGAGCGAAAATAAAAAATGAAGCCAAAGTGGCGAAGTCAGCGACGCCTCAGCCTAGTAAAGAAAAAGAGAGATGTGGGCCTTGCCAATGTTTGCACCACGTCCACATACAGGCACAGGACGTGCACAGAAAAGGAATCGTTGGATTCACGGTTTCCTTTTTCTTCGGGATCGTTCGGTCGTTCTTCCGCTGGTACCGCTGTTCTGTTCGTCTAATCGTCGACTCGTCATCTTCAACTCTGCGTCTCTGCGGCCTCCGACCGTCCGACAAACGACGGAACGAGACGACGACCGCGGACTGCAGCAGCCAGCAGGTACGTCTCTCCTCGTGCCCTCTGCGGCTCTGCCGTGCGGTCTGCCCTCTCTTCTAGTGTTCAGTCCTCTTCCTGTTTTTTTAATCCTGATTCCTGAGTCAACATGTCAATATGGAATTGTTGGCTGGGCGATCAAATGTTCGAGGATTGAGCACACATAGGCACATTAGATTACATAGAGAAGGTACTATATTATGCCCTACCAGATTTTTCATGATATTAGATGAAGATCGTACGTGATCAATCTAATATTCTGATTAGTCCTTTAAATTTCAGCAAGGTCATGTCGGCTCCAGGAAGAAAGTATCCATCTGGAAGTCATAAAAGAAAAAAGAAGGAGGCAGAGGAGGAGACAGAGACATTAAAACGATCCTTTTAAAATATTATAAGAGCAATACGAGCACTTCAAGAAATCCTGAGGAGTTGGCGATAGTTCTCGCGGTTGATCAAAAGCCATTCTGAAAGATGATGGTCATACCCCTATAGAAGACGATGTTGACATCGACATGGATGATACCAATGTGAGTGATCACGAGCCCATATTTAATTAATCAGCGGCAGAATCTGCTAGTGTTGATCAGGAACTGGTTATTACGGTGGATATTTATGATCCAAGCTATTGAGGGTAGTCTTGATAACAAAGCGAGGGACATATTAGCGGGAATATTAGCGGGAAATGGGCTTAAAAGGAAAGAAGAAAACATTAAATATCCTTCGCATAAAACTTTAAAACATTTTTCGTATAGTCATTACTCAAGAAAAATGAGTAATGGAGAGGTGCGTGAAATTATATCTAATATGATGATTACTAGTTAGATGCTTATACCAAGGGCCCCGAAAGGCTCCGGATTATAGTTTCGTCCCGGGCCCCTCAAATCTCAGGACCGGCCCTGCAGTGAAGCGTGTATGTGTAGGGGGAGGGGGGGTGCGAAGCTGTGGAGCACCAAGTAGAGAAATCGCCGGTTCATCGCCGACGGTGAAATCCCGATGGGTCAAAACTGCTCTTCCGTCCCGGCCGTGTTAGGATTTGTTAACCAAGGGTTTATTACGAGAAGTCAAACTCAAATCGGGAACGCATGACCAACATTACAGTAGTTAACACTTCATGGGCCATACCTAAAAACACAGGTCATGCATGCATGGGCCTATGCTTAATTTCTCCACGTAATGAATTGCAATCTTCTCGGGTCTTTTTGATCGCACCTAAGTGGGCCTTTTTTAGTTGGTCTTCCCAGTGGTTTTAATCGCTCGTGTCGCCGGTGCTCCGGGATCATGGCCACCGGGAGGACGTACGGGAGAGATGGAAGGCGACGTTCGCTGGCGAGTCCCGTACACCGCGGACTTCGAGTCCATGCGGCGGGTCACGTTCAACGACGGTGAGCCCCTCTTTCGCACGACGCGTTGCGCGTTGTCCTGAAAAACACCCATGGTGATACGGTAGATACCCGTTACCTGCGAGAAGGCGAGGTGATCGACATCAGAGGTTTGGTTTTGTTCCCTAGTCATTTTGGTAGGGTTCGTGAAATCGTGAGCGACTTCCGGCGACCAGCGAGACTGCTCCGGTGAACCCGGGAGGTGGATCGATTGTGCACGTGATCAACATGGTATATAGGATCCAGGGCGGGGCATGCGTGGTACACGGGAGACCTGCTTCACCTCTGTCCAACGGCCCCGGGATCTTGGGTGGCGCCCTACACCCTAGCCTGCTCTACGGGTCAAATCCTTGACATGTGGAAGAGAAAACATCCGATGTAATTGCGTGTGATCGATGAACATGCAACTGTGTGCGGTCGATGGACATGCAACCGCATGTGGAACAGATGTGAGCAACTGATGGAAATATCCTCAGCAAGCAAGGGAGTTCGAACCAAGTAACCTTCCATAAGTGCCTCCTGGGTCGCTCACGAGCGACTTCGGAGACCGCCACCGCCACACTTCTAGAGGCCTCCACCACCGCTACTTCCATCGCATTCGTGGAGGAGGCCTTGGGCTAAGACCCACAGCGGCAGCGAGGATGTCAACGTTCTGGGAACGGGGGTCCCCAGACTTGCCTGCCTGCGGCCTGCGGCGTGGCTCAAGCAATGGTCCAGTACGGCCCGTCTTCATCAACCCAAATTCAAGACCCTCGCGAGGGGCCAAGCCTCGCGGGGCGGACGACGCAAGGCTTCCTCAGGGGCGGCCACATCAGGCAGGCTCGCGAGGAGGCAGAGAGATCAACGCAAGGGGTACCTCGCGAGGTGCTCGTGACGCAAGCCATTACGATCAAGATCAGGCGGGCGCCGGCCTGTGCAGTGTCCTCGTTTCCTCTTTGGTGCAAAGGGGGCAAGCGCAGGCGCGGAGTACCGAGGCATCAGGCAAACGTTACCATATTGGTGCAACAAGACCAAGACCAGCAGGACGGCAGGAAGAGCCTAGGACGGCGTCATCACCAGTGCCTTTGGCAGTCGAAGACCATCTTTAGTCAGGATATCTTGTACTAGTTGTCCCCCTTCAAAATGGTCGTTGTTGGCTCCCTTCCAGCTCAATATTTGGGAAGAGGACCAGGGCCTCTATATATAGAGACAGCCACCACAGTAGAAGGCATCTGGATATCACCTAGAGCCAACAGAGACGGAGCAATTCCTCTCCAAGCACACCACCACAAGAACACCCCTCGCGAGGCTATTCTTCCTCTGTACTGTTCATCATCAGCCCCTGAGGCAATCCACCACACCACATACTAGATTAGGGTATTACACCACAATGGTGGCTCGAACCAGTATAAACCTCGTGTCCCTTGTGTTGTTCATCGTGTAGCTTAGATTCACGGCAAGGTTTTGGGGCGTGGATCGGTAGGGAGAAGATCTTCGTGCGCACCCCAGTGTTCGAACCTTAAGGATTTTGCCGGAACCCGATATCCGACATTTGGCGCGCCAGGTAGGGGTACGTCGGAATCTTCTTTCCATTGTTCTGTGTTCCATCGTTTCGTCGCATCCATGGCAGACGCTCGCCGAGCTCGCGTCGAGCGTCGGGCTGCTCTCGCTGCCCGCGTCGCCCAGACGGCTCCCATCGGTGGGCCTCCTCGTCGTTCTCTGTCGCCTGCCGCCAACGCCGCCATCGGCCCGGCGGGAAACGAGCAGCAAGCATCATCGTTGCATCCCTCGGTGCGGCGGGAAGGCCGCACCGCCACTCCGTCGCTGACTCCAGCTGGTTCGTCGTCTCATGCTTGTCGCTCTCCCACGGACGCGCAGGCTGCGTTGCTCCTGGCACGCGAGCTCCTTCACTACCACCCCGTCAACGACCTCTACGAGGAGTGGCTCGCTCGCATCACCGAGCTCGTCATGCGCTGGAGAGACCGTTTTGTCTTTTGTGCCAAAGCTATTTATAAATCACACGCCAAAACCGGTGAAATCAAGGGGCATTACTTGAATGCGCTCCGGCCCAGAATACGATTAATCCGGCATGGGCTACATGAGCTCCAAGTAGTTTACCGGACAAATTGATAAGTCCGGCATTCCCAGCCCACCAAGCAAAGCCGGTGGTTTCTTGGACCTTTCCCTAGTACGAGAGGACCGGGAAGGACGCACCTCTGGTGTACCAGTTATCGTGCCTACGGTAAACATTGGGTAGCCAAGCGCGGAGAGGATAACTGCTGAAAGCATATAAGTAGTAAGCCCACCCCAAGATGAGTGCTCTCTCCTTCCTTGGGGATTCTTGATTGGAGCTGAGCTAACCATAGCCCAAAGTCGTATCTCTTTGGTTAATAAAATCCAAAAGGTTTATCGATCCCAAGGGGTATGGATAAAGTTTCTCAAATTGATAGAGAAAGCACCGTAAAGAACAATTATTGAGCGACTGGGTCAATACAACTAAAAAAATTGCTTACTTATCCCATGATATGGGGCAAAATTTAGGAATCCGCAACCCCAAGGTTATGAGCCTTATGAGCTACCAAACTGCTCTATACTCTTAAACTAAAGAGGCTTTGGGCCTTTCCTGCGCAGCTTAGGTGGAAGGCGAAGAAGGCCCCCT
>NC_057798.1:529341451-529362092 GCF_018294505.1 Triticum aestivum
GTATACTGAAACGATTGTCATTATTCGTATCAAACCAATAACGATTCATACAAGCTAAATCTTCTAATCAATGGTGGGCCAATAATATTTTTTTTGCATATGTATTAAGACGCTTGGCCTGATTTCGATACTAAAGGATTCGGGTCCATAACCACGAGTTCCAGTGCACTAGATCTTGTAGCACTTAGCAACGAAGCCCTACCAAACTTGCCTGATGTTGAGGCAATCAAGAAATCTTCATAAGTGAATATATAACCCATGGAAAAGTGAGCTGATCCAACCAATCTTGCTTGCACAATGGAAAGAGCCACGGGAATTCTCTCATTTCTTAAATTAAATTTGGTTAATATTTATTAACCCCATAAAAAGAAATAATAAAGGCCATTTCTTCTAAAAAATTAGAATAGTGAGACGTATTACAATCTTCTCCTTTAATCATATCATAAATGGAAAGTGTTCAATTAGAACATGAAAACGTGACTCAATTGGTCTTAGTTAGTCTGGACGAATTTGTTGTTTCATTCAAATGTGTAAAAGATCATAGTCGCACTAAAAAGCCGAGTACTCTACCATTGAGTTAGCCAGCACCGCAGGGGCTCTCCTGCGACGTCCCTCTCGCTGCCTCGCCCTCCGTCCTGCATGGGCGATGCAGCTCAGGAGGTGCCTCCGCCACCTCCTCCCCAAGAAGGCACCCTGGCCCCAAGGCGCGCGGCCCCTGGACGAGACCCACCGCGTCTAGCACCCGCACGACAAGAAAGGAGCTGCCAAGAAATCCCTCGACCTCAAGAAGGCGCTCGCGTGCTCCCTGCACCGGCGCGTCAAGACCACATTCCTGCACCAATGCATCAAGACCCCGTGCTGCCCCTAGGGGCGGCGCGCGTGAATCTCCAAGAGCAGGCCCCACGACTGCAAAGGGCTCCGGTGGCCATGGCAGGCTGCCACGCCTTCACCATCGAGCTACGCAGCGTCGCCTGGCCAGGCAAGTTCAAGCCAGATCTGCCTCCTCGCTACGACGGCACGGCCGACCCGACGGAGGTCCTGCAGCTCTACGAGCTGGGCATCGAGGCGGCCAATGGAGACGAAAAGGTTATGGCGAACTGGTTTCCCATTGTCAGGACCCCGACTCAATGCCACATCGATCTAGCATGTAACACCTCATATCACTTTGCGGCCTCACGCACGATATTCCCACGGGTGTCGCCTTACCTTTGCCCGGGACCGTTTGCGCCTTTTGGCACACGTATATGATAGTGTCGCTAGCATCCATATGATAAGGAGCCCGGGCTGACATGGCTAGTCGTAAACCCAAAGTGGCACAAACTTATAAGGACAGGCATCCATGACCCAGCATCGAACGTGTCGGTCATCCGCGAGTGAATCCAGGCTGTAGCACTGGGCTAGCAGGACTCCGGTGAACCGGGCTATAGCGGGCTAACAGGACTCCGGTATTCATCGCATGACATTTTCCCGAAGGGACAGACACAGGAACGAAGAAAGACACATGTCGTCCAGCCTAAGTGTTCCGGAGTAGTAGCAAGCTACCAAGGCTCAGTGGAAGCACTAGGAGACATTTCCCGGTAAGAGAGGCTACTAAGGATAAACAACTAGATAGTCAGATCCCACACATACCAAGCATTTTAATAACATACACACAATATGCTCGATATGTGCAAATACAACATGGCATCACAACACGACTCTACAACTCAAATATTTTATTCAATAGGCTCCGAGGAGCGAGATATTACAAACATGGGTCTCTCGACCCAACACTCAGAGCATACAAGTCAAAGCACAAGCGGAAGCTTAACATGTCTGAGTACAGACATCTATAAATGAAAAAGGCTGAGAAGCCTGACTAACTACCAGATCCTACCGAGGGCACAAGATCGTAGCTGAGGTAACAAGCTAAACGTCGAAGTCCAAGCGGAACTACTAGCGAGACTGAAGTCTCTCTACAAAAACATAAAATAGGCAAACATGAGTACAAATGTACCCAGCAAGACTTACATCAGAACTATCTACATATGCATCATTATCAACAAAGGGGATGGTGGAGTTTGACTGCAGCAAGCCAGCTTTGACTCGGTGGCTAACCTGAACTACGACTGAAATGTAACTCTTTTGAGGTGGCGCACACGAGTCCACAAATTCACCATATCAATACACCACTATGGATCCGCTCATGTCTCCCTACGAGAACGCCATCCATGGCACTCATGCTTATCTTGCGCATTTTAAAGTATCCACTTTCACTTGTCTATGAACTGTACAGGCAACCCAGAAGTCCTTTTCCACGGACACGGCTATTCGAATAGATGATGTTAACCCAGCAGGGGTGTACTTCTTCACACACGCTCTCACCACTTACCACCATGTACACGTCGTGTATCTCGGCAACCTTCAAGCGGAAGCCTGGCGAGGGAGTCGGACATGACCTGACTAACCACACAAGTCTCTTGTCCAGGTTTATCGCCTATTCGGGTTCCATCCGCAAGGAGATCCGGCCAGGGTGTCGCTCACGGCCCCAAACCATGTGTGCAGGGTTCCCAAGCCCACCATCCAGGTGCCACTTGGTACACCGGGCCACTGTGCCTAGTCTGTCCCAAGCCCACCTGTACCGGGTGCCACTTGGTAGACTACTAACACTACCTACAAACACCAGAAACTAGTTGCAACTCCTGGACAGAGATCATGTTGATTAATAAGTCGAGAGGGGTCGAGTTACCGGAACCCAATGTGTGGTAGTAACTGTTCATGGATCACAAACACAGAACTCAGTTCCTGAGGACGGCTGCAATGAGACAACCCACCATGTACTCCTACATGGCCTCTCACCGTTACCTTTACCAAATCGTGTTCACACACTTAGCTCACACACAGTAGGACATGTTCACACACCTCCAATTCATCCCTAATGAATCAGACCTGACACAACTCTAAGCAATAGCAGGCATGACAAACAAGCATGAATGAGTAGGCACATCAGGGCTCAAACAACTCCTACTCATGCTAGTGGGTTTCATCTATTTACTGTGGCAATGACAGGTCATGCAGAGAAAAGGGGTTCAACTACCGCAGCATGTAACAGTTGAATCGTTGTTGTCCTAATACAGTAAAAAAGAGCAGGAGCGAGAGAGCGGGATTGTATCGGAATGAACAAGGGGGTTTTGCTTGCCTGGCACTTCTGAAGATAATATAGTTCTTCATCAGTGTCATCGAACTCATCGTCGGTACGTCGTCTACTGAGAGGGGACAAACACCGGCAAACAAGAAGGAAACACAATCAATGCAACGCACAATATGATGCATGATCATGACATGGCAAAATAAGTGTGTTGGGCTAATGCAACTAGAACCAGATGGGTTTGGGTCATTTTGAACCAAAGGTTCAACCCCAAATTCAAATTATGAATTAAATAGTGCCTTATCATGTTTTGATATAAACAGCAGGTTTAAGTTGCTTTATCATGCATGAAACAAGTGCAGATGGATAGATTGGATTTTTCTTATCATTTTTCATATATAACTTGTTTCATTTGGAGCTACGGTTGAATTTCTATGAATTTTAGAAGTTTGGGATATTTTCTGAAATTTTCTGAATTAAAATTAATCCAGAAAATGAGTTATGGCGTCAGCACTACGTCACCGTGACGTCAGCAGGTCAACAGGGCTGCCCCGGGTCAAACCTGACGCGTGGGTCCCGCATGTCAGTGTAACATGGCAGGAACACAGGCTGACCAGTGGGGCCAGGTCAAAGCTGACTGGGCAGGTCAAACCTGATAGCCATGGCCCACTGGAGTTAATCTAATCTTAGTCAGAAATTAATCCAGGTTAATTAAGTGTAAGTGAGCTAGGGGGTTAGTTAGTGGCGGTATTAGAGGGTGATTAGCCGCTAATGACGTGGCACGTCAGCTTCGCCGGAGTATGGCCGGCAGCGACCATCTAGCGCGGCGGAGGCGCGCCGGAATCACGCTACGGGTGTCGGCTGGACATGCGGCTTGGCTCTACAGAGAGCTGGATGTGTGCTACATCCAGTGGTGCAGGTGGTTGGGTGCGGGGAGGCCGGAAACGACGGCGGCGGCAACAACCGCGGTGACCGGAGCTCGGAAGGTGACGGAAACGGGGCCACAGCTGTCAAATCAAGCAACGGCTTGCACTTGCCGAACCCACGGGTGCTCACGAACTCAACGGATACACGCACGGGACCCGAAGGTCATCGGAGCCGCGCCGGCGATGAGCTCGGGCGGAGGTGAGCTTCGGCCTCAATGGCGGCGGCAGCTCCGACGCGAAAATGACGCGGGGAAGAGAGGGGAAAGGCGGAGGAGCTCACGGGGAGGTCGATGAGTAGCTCAGCGAGCTTGGGGACGGCTTGGAGACGGTGAACCGGAGCCGGCAATCTTTGGTGCCCGTCGGTGAAGACGACGACGATGGCATTACTGCAGGGCTCCCGGTGTCGTGTGTGTTGACGGAGACGATGTACGCGACGAGTACGAAGCTTCCAGACAAGTGGGGAGGCGAGGGGAGGCCACTGGGCACGACGGCGATGAGCTGCGCGCTGCGGGTGTCTTCGGGCGGCTGCGAAAGAGAGAGCCAGAGCGGTGGGGAGAGGCCAAAGAGGTGGGGGAGTGGGCGAGGGGGTGCTGGGCGTCTCCAGGCGTGGACGGGCTCGAAGGGGAGGCCGCCAGCACGAAGCAGGAGGTGGATACCTCAAGTGCGTGCGCGGGCGACACGACGTCGTCCTCCTGGCAGGAGCTAGGAGATGACTGGCAGAAGGCCAGGTGGGCTGGGCTACGCAGCTGGGCCGGCAACAGGTAAGTGGGCCAGGTAGGTTCCTCTCTCTCTAGTAATTTGTTTTTGTTTTCTATTTATTTTTATCTGTTTTGAATTAGTAAAAATACTAACTCATTTTTTAAAAACCTGAAAATAATTTTGGGCACTATTTGAAATATATGCAACAGCCTTCATTTAGTTTCAGAATTATTTGGGCATTTAAATTATTTATAGCATTTAAATGCCCAAATTCAAATACTTTATAAATTAATTAGAAAATCCAAAATGGATCTAGGAATATGTGCACCATTTTTGGCAGAGGTTTTAAACCTCCAAAAATGATGAACTTATCTGAAGGGCATTTTGGGTTCATTGAGAATATTTTTATTTGAACCTAGTTGATTTGATCAGGTGCTAGGGTTTGAGCAATCCCCATTTCAACTTTCAAATAATTTAGACATGATGCAACAACCAAGCTAGTCCAAGTGCATAGCAAGGCTAGGGGTGTGACAACTCACCCCCACTAAGCAAGAATCTCGTCCCGAGATTCAAGACGTGAGGTAGGAAGTTAGAGGGAACACACAGCTGACACAATCTTCACGATCCAGGTTGCGCCTTATAAGAACTTTGATTCGATCACCATCATCATCTCGATGTCTTTCTCTGAGAACTTTAACTGACATGGCAATGAGAGGAAAGGGAAAACTTTAGAAGGATCGATCTTCTCGAAGATCGGACAACCCAGGATCAACTCACGAAGTGAGACATAGCAACACCTCTCGAGCTGAGACACGAAGCACACATCCAAAGGGATGGAGTGGAACAGATGACAAAGGTTCACTAGGTAGGCAACAATTTCGCGCTTAAGAAGGTGGTGAACGGTTGTCAACGTGTCGAGGAGTAGAGTTGCCATGCATGATACCAAAATAGGACATCTAGGAGGAGGGTGATTCGTAGAATTATTACCTTAAGTGGCAAAAGAATTACCTTTGATTCAGAGATCATTGAAACTCTCTATACCAGCCTGAGGTAATTCCCATATGATCGTTTGATGGGGTTCGAAGGAGTAGCATACTCGGACTAGTATGGATGAGTGGACTACCTTGTTGAAAACAACACAAGGGATGATTTTAGTAACTGGGGAGAAGCTCGACAGTAGAGAGTGAGTCCACTGTTTGAAAAGCTATAGCATAACCGAGGAAACTGAGAGCAATCCCAGTTAGTGCCGATGATAACACCTAGCGCTTGTGCGTGCTCTCAAGAACTTGAGCATTTCCATATTTATCAGGGTCTTACCAACATCCATGCCGAGGATCCTGGCGACACATCATACTACCATGATAAATAGTGATGGACGATGCAGATGCAAAGGAAGATAACACCTTCTCAGATTCCACCTTAGCGAGGCCAAGAAAACAAAATCTAGATGATCGACCGAGAGACATTTAGCACTCCGCTTCTAATGTTCTCCTTGATGTGCTAGCATAATCCATTCATAGATATGGTTTAATATCTAGAACATCAAGTAAAAGGTCGGACTTCGGGAGCTCAAGAATCCATAAGGAATAACTATGGAAGTAAATCCTACGAAATCCTTATGGGGAGGTGGCCAACTTCCTCAATCAAGATACTACAATAATGGATCTTCCAGCTGGGTGTGTTGGCCACGACATCCACTTTACCAGGTTATAGAGAGACCAACATTATAGTTCTTGGGAAACGTTCCAACCATCAAGTCTGCCTGAGATTCAGATCTGGTTGGTGTCAGAATATTCCAGACTCAGCATGTCCGAAAAGAAAGGTTGCAACACAAATCGATGAGATGACATTGCGAGATTCTCGGGATATGAACTATGATAGCAAGCTCCAAAACATGAGCTGGTTCTGCTACACACCTGCGAACACACTGTCCTAGACAAGCGTGACCACGTGGCAGTCTTATAATAAAATACTACCGAGTTCGGGTGGGGAACCATAATCGAGGATATTGAAGTCCTTGCATAAGGCATGCTCTTAAGAAGGAACTTCCTTTCCTTGAACAAATCAATCAGTGGCTTGGTGTGCTAGGGGATACATATGGAATGAAGATGATCAGTCTATCGGACTATAGAATACTTCGCACATGCATGACTGACTTGGGATGATTCTAGGGAAGCAAGAACAAACTTTCTCGAATTCACGGCGGCAACTTACATCAAATGCACGTGAATCAAAGGAAGTCACTTCTCTCATCCAAACATATACTTCATGAACGGGGCATGAAGAAAATGCTTGCACAAGTTTCCAACACTAGTTGGATGTTCAACACAAATCATGGAGGAGACAAAATGCCGCTGATGGCTCAACAGCAACTCATCGGAATTTCCATATCACTGGACTTCCACCGTTATGTGAACAATGTGATAGTATTGGTCAGACCAAAAGATGTAATGGTGTATGCTCGAGGAATCAACCACGAGTAAGACAACATTACGAATATCGTTGGTTCTGATTTGATTTAAGGATAGCCCACACTCAAATCAAAGATGGGGTAAGACAATAGGTCCAACAACTGATCACAAGGACCAATTGATGAAGATATCATCTTTCTTCAACACACACACACACACAGAAAGATATCCCTTAACATGAACTAAGTCAGACAAGCTTTTATCTTCCAACTCTCCAAGTTGTTTAGCTCAACCAACTAGTTCAGGGTATCCAACACAGAATCCTGGAGAATGGGTGGTTTACAAGAAACCAACTTGATCACGAGCTCAACATAGCGGTCAGGTGTCAACCCGGTGGTACTTCCAAGAAGATATTCAGAAAATCACGAACCACCGATATGTTATTAAACCTGGGAACAATCCTGTTTTTCAGGGAAAAACGATATGATCGAATAAGCGAGGGATTGGCACAATCCTAACTCATTGATCGAAGTGTGCACCAGAAATATGGACTAGGTAGCACGATCAACCTTAGGGTGATGATTCAACAATCAACACGTAAGGATAAGATTATTGTCCATTAACTACCAAGCAACATAATTGCTAGGAGTATTGATTCCACACATCACGATTCACTTGTCGGCAACCCGGTTGCGACAACACGGAACCGAGGAATGAATAATGATGGCGAGAAGTATCACTGTATCAAGAATTCATAAGAGGGTGTGCAATTCTCACGATACTCTTGTGATGAAAGAGGGTGATACTCCGAGGTGGAACAGAACAAAAGCTGGATTGGCATTTTGATCTGCGGAATACAACTGCTTTGACCAAATCCTAGAAATGGATAAGGTACTGGAGTTTGTTTCTCCTAGTCATTCTGAAATGGAATGGCTTGACGGACCACAAGAATAATAAGCATCGATAACACGAATGCACAATTACTCCTAACTATCAATTGATAGACGAAGATCGGAATACGACTGAAGAGAGACAACTCAAAGGAACATATATCTTTCTGAGTCGTGGATGCATAGATTAGTATGTCGAGCAAAGCTCAACATTTCTTCCGGATAACCCATGCAGAAGGTAGAACTGGCAGATTCACAATATAGAATGGAGAACTCATCAAGAGCACTCTGGTTGTGATCTTTAGGTTCAAAAGAACTCCTGCCAAGAATGGTTCATGGTATTTGGAAGAACGAAATACCACGGACCTCGAGGACTATCGCAAAGGTTACTAATATCCTAAAGGAACTAGCAACACTATCAACACGAGGTAAGTAGGGTGAATCTTGGGTTCAAAACCCAAGGAGTAGAATACCTACTACTAAGTGGCATCACGGGATGCTTTCGAGAATAAAGGCCAGAATCATCACACTGGGAACACAAATCATGGCTAGCTTACTAGGTGGTACTCTAAGACACCTAGGGTCATAATACTAGCTCCAACATATATACCGAGGCAATGAAGTACCTCAACACACTAGTTGGTGTGGTTAATCTGGCCTAAACAGACATCGGAACGAAAAGAAGGGATTTGCAAATGCATCAGACTATTTAGAAACCTGGGATGACTCGGACAGCATAACGGCTGTAAATGCTCAAAAGAATTTAGACATGCTACAAAAATGGTGGCATAACCACTCGATCATCATAATATCAAGGTTCTGAAATCAACTATGAACATACAGAAGATAGTAGGAGCTGAACTGAGGCTTAAATTCATCAATCCTATAAGTCAACGGATTAGTAACACGTGATCCTGATAGAAAGAAGAGAAGGCCTAGTTCTTAACCCCGTAGAGAAGAAGAGGGTGACTCAGATCAGAAGGACATAAGGTAAAGGAGTAAAAAGAGCCTTACGTTCCATCCACAATCAATTCCCCTACATATAACTAAAGCATTTCTAGACTCAACTTCGACCAGTTTGGCTTGGTAATCCTACACGCAGTCAAGCTCTGATACCAAAGCTGTCAGGACCCCAACTCAATGCCACATCGATCTAGCATGTAACACCTCATATCACTTTGCGGCCTCACGCACGGTATTCCCACGGGTGTCGCCTTACCTTTGCCCAGGACCGTTTGCGCCTTTTGGCACACATATATGATAGTGTCGCTAGCATACATATGATAAGGAGCCCGGCTGACATGGCTAGTCGTAAACCCAAAGTGGCACAAACTTACAGGGACAGGCATCCATGACCCAGCATCGAACGTGTCGGTCATCAGCGAGTGAATCCAGGCTGTAGCACTGGGCTAGCAGGACTCCGGTGAACCGGACTGTAGCAGGCTAATAGGACTCCGGTATTCATCGCGTGACATTTCCCCGAAGGGACAGACACAGGAACGAAGAAGGACACATGCCGGCCAGCCTAAGTGTTCCGGAGCAGTAGCAAGCTACCAAGGCTCAGTGGAAGCACTAGGAGACATTTCTCGGTAAGAGAGGCTACTAAGGATAAACAACTAGATAGTCAGATCCCACACATACCAAGCATTTCAATAACATACACACTCTACAACTCAAGTATTTTATTCAATAGGCTCCGAGGAGCGAGATATTACAAACATGGGTCTCTCGACCCAACACTCAGAGCATACAAGTCAAAGCACAAGCGGAAGCTTAACATGTCTGAGTACAGACATCTATAAATGAAAAAGGCTGAGAAGCCTGACTAACTACCAGATCCTACTGAGGGCACAAGATCGTAGCTGAGGTAACAAGCTAAACGTCGAAGTCCAAGCGGAACTACTAGCGAGACTGAAGTCTCTCTGCAAAAACATAAAATAGGCAAACGTGAGTACAAATGTACCAAGCAAGACTTACATCAGAACTATCTACATATGCATCATTATCAACAAAGGGGATAGTGGAGTTTGACTGCAGCAAGCCAGCTTTGACTCGGTGGCTAACCTGAACTACGATTGCAATGTAACTCTTTTGAGGTGGCGCACACGAGTCCACAAAATCACCATATCAATACACCACTATGGATCCGCTCCCGTCTCCCTACGAGAATGCCATCCATGGCACTCACGCTTATCTTGCGCATTTTAAAGTATCCACTTTCACTTGTCTATGAACTGTACAGGCAACCCAGAAGTCCTTTTCCGCGGACACGGCTATTCGAATAGATGATGTTAACCCTGCAGGGGTGTACTTCTTCACACACGCTCTCTCCACTTACCACCATGTACACGTTGTGTATCTCGGCAACCTTCAAGCGGAAGCCTGGCAAGGGAGTCGGCCACGACCTGACTAACCACACAAGTCTCTTGTCCAGGTTTATCGCCTATTCGGGTTCCATCCGCAAGGAGATCCGGCCGGGGTGTCGCTCACGGCCCCAAACGATGTGTGTAGGGTTCCCAAGCCCACCATCCGGGTGCCACTTGGTACATCGGGCCACTGTGCCTAGTCTGTCCCAAGCCCACCTGTACCGGGTGCCACTTGGTAGACTACTAACACTACCTACAAACACCAGAAACTAGTTGCAACTCCTGGACAGAGATCATGTTGATTAATAAGTCGAGACGGGTCGAGTTACCGGAACCCAATGTGTGGTAGTAACTGTTCATGGATCACAAACACAGAACTCAGTTCCTGAGGGCGGCTGCAATGAGACAACCCACCATGTACTCCTACATGGCCTCTCACCGTTACCTTTACCAAATCGTGTTCACACACTTAGCTCACACACAGTAGGACATGTTCACACACCTCCAATTCATCCCTGATGAATCAGACCTGACACAACTCTAAGCATTAGCAGGCATGACAAACAAGCATGAATGAGTAGGCACATCAGGGCTCAAACAACTCCTACTCATGCTAGTGGGTTTCATCTATTTACTGTGGCAATGACAGGTCATGCAGAGAAAAGGGGTTCAACTACCGCGGCATGTAACGGTTGAATCGTTGTTGTCCTAATGCACTAAAAAAGAGCAAGAGCGAGAGAGTGGGATTGTATCGGAATGAACAAGGGGGGTTTGCTTGCCTGGCACTTCTGAAGATAATATAGTTCTTCATCAGTGTCATCGAACTCATCGTCGGTACATCGTCTACTGAGAGGGGACAAACACCGGCAAACAAGAAGGAAACACAATCAATGCAACGCACAATATGATGCATGATCATGACATGGCAAAATGAGTGTAATGCAACTAGAACCAGATGGGTTTGGGTCATTTTGAACCAAAGGTTCAACCCCAAATTCAAATTATGAATTAAATAGTGCCTTATCATGTTTTGATATAAACAGCAGGTTTAAGTTGCTTTATCATGCATGAAACCAGTGCAGATGGATAGATTGGATTTTTCTGATCATTTTTCATATATATATATAACTTGTTTCATTTGGAGCTACGGTTGAATTTCTATGAATTTTAGAAGTTTGGGATATTTTCTGAAATTTCCTGAATTAAAATTAATCCAGAAAATGAGTTATGGCGTCAGCACTACGTCACCGTGACGTCAGCAGGTCAACAGGGCTGCCCCGGGTCAAACCTGACGCGTGGGTCCCGCATGTCAGTGTAACATGGCAGGAACACAGGCTGACCAGTGGGGCCAGGTCAAAGCTGACTGGGCAGGTCAAACCTGACAGCCATGGCCCACTGGAGTTAATCTAATCTTAGTCAGAAATTAATCCAGGTTAATTAAGTGTAAGTGAGCTAGGGGGTTAGTTAGTGGCGGTATTAGAGGGTGATTAGCCGCTAATGTCGTGGCACGTCAGCTTCGCCGGAGTATGGCCGGCAGCGACCATCCAGCGCGGCGGAGGCACGCCGGAATCGCGCTACGGGTGTCGGCTGGACATGCGGCTTGGCTCTACAGAGAGCTGGATGTGTGCCGCATCCAGTGGTGCAGGTGGTTGGGTGCGGGGAGGCCGGAAACGACGGCGACGGGAACAACCGCGGTGACTGGAGCTCGGAAGGTGACGGAAACGGGGCCACAACCGTCAAATCGAGCAATGGCTTGCACTTGCCGAACCCACGGGTGCTCACGAACTCAACGGATACACGCACGGGACCCGAAGGTCACCGGAGCCGCGCCGGCAATGAGCTCGGGCGGAGGTGAGCTTCGGCCTCAATGGCGGCGGCGGCTACGAGGCGAAAATGATGCGGGGAAGAGAGGGGAAAGGCGGAGGAGCTCACGGGGAGGTCGATGAGTAGCTCAGCGAGCTTGGGGACGGCTTGGAGACGGTGAACCAGAGCCGGGATCTTCGGTGCCCGTCGGTGAAGACGACGACGATGGCGTTACTGCAGGCTCTCGGCGTCGTGTGTGTTGACGGAGACGATGTACGCGACGAGTACGGAGCTTCCAGACAAGTGGGGAGGCGAGGGGAGGCCACTGGGCACGACGGCGATGAGCTGCGCGCTGCGGGTGTCTTCGGGCGGCTGCGGAAGAGAGAGCCAAAGCGGTGGGGAGAGGCCAGAGAGGTGGGGGAGTGGGCGAGGGGGTGTTGGGCGTCTCTAGGCATGGACAGACTCGAAGGGGAGGCCGCCAGCACGAAGCAGGAGGTGGATACCTCAAGTGCGTGCGCGGGCGACACGACGTCGTCCTCCTGGCAGGAGCTAGGAGATGACTGGCAGAAGGACAGGTGGGCTGGGCTGCGGAGCTGGGCCGGCAACAGGTAAGTGGGCCAGGTAGGTTCCTCTCTCTCTCTAGTAATTTGTTTTTGTTTTCTATTTATTTTTATCTGTTTTGAATTAGTAAAAATACTAACTCATTTTGTAAAATCCTGAAAATAATTTTGGGCACTATTTGAAATATATGCAACAGCCCTCATTTAGTTTCAGAATTATTTGGGCATTTAAATTATTTATAGCATTTAAATGCCCAAATTCAAATACTTTATAAATTAATTAGAAAATCCAAAATGGACCTAGGAATATGTGCACCATTTTTGGCAGAGGTTTTAAACCAATCCAAAAATGATGAACTTATCTGAAGGGCATTTTGGGTTCATTGAGAATATTTTTATTTGAACCTAGTTGATTTGATCTGGTGCTAGGGTTTGAGCAATCCCCATTTCAACTTTCAAATAATTTAGACATGATGCAACAACCAAGCTAGTCCAAGTGCATAGCAAGGCTAGGGGTGTGACACCCATGGCGCTCAAGGTTGGTGCCCGCACCTGGCTCCTGAACCTGCCTCCCGGCTCGATCTCCTCTTGGGACGAGATGCGCAGCCGTTTCATCGCCAACTTCCAGGGCACTCACGACCGTCCTCCGATCATGGGTGACCTGCGCCGCATCAAGCAACAGCCGGGAGAGACCCTGCAGAAGTACATCCAGCGCTTCAACAATGCTCGCCTCAAGATTCCCAAGGTGACTAAGGAGGCCATCATCTCAGCGTTATCTGATGGCGTCCGCAACGTCAAGATGAAGGAGGAGCTTGCCATCCACGAGGATCTGTGCACATCTCTGAAGCTGTTCAACTTGGCGACCAAGTGCGCAAGAGCTGAGGAGGGGCGCCTCTCCCTCCTCGAGCTTCCAGCTGCTGACCCAGAAGAGAAGAAAGCCAAGGCCAAGGACGTGAAGCGCAAAGGAGCAGTTGTGCTCGCAGCAGAACCAGACACGAAGCGTGGCAGGGACCAGCCAGAGTCGTCCAAGGGTAGCCGATTATGCGCCTACCACAACCTCTACACCCACAACACCAACGAATGCCAGGAGCTCAGAGCCGTTCGAGAAGGACGCATCGGCCGACGCCCCGAGCGCAATGACTGGGGCTACGGCCGAGGAGGAGGAAGAGGTGGAGGACGATGGGACAACCAAGGCCCTCGCTAGGAGTGGCGTGACCGCCCTCGCGAGGATCACTGGCAAGACCAGCCTCGCGAGGGGGCTTGGAGGGATCAGCCTCGCGAGGATCACCCGCGGGGCAACGCACGCCTTCCTCCTCTGCCACCACCGCCAAGAAGGAATGATGACCACCACTAGGACAAGGGGGCTGGGGGCTTCCAGGAGCCACGTGCTATTGCTTGCATCCTGGACGGTGCTCAGGCCCTAGCCTCTCAGCGCATCTTCAAGCAGTTTGCTCGCGAGGTGAATGCAGTCCTCCCCAAGCTCGAGGCCACGCGCCCTCTCAAGTGGTCCACGTGTGCCATCACTTTCAGCTCAGCAGATCAGCTCAAGTGTGCGGCTATGGCTGGCATCCTCCCGATGCTTTGCTCCCCAGTCATCAGCGATGTGCAAGTTACCAGGACCCTCATCGATGGCGGCGTAGGACTCAACGTTCTATCCGTCGAGACGTTCAACAACTTCAAGTGCCTTATGATCAACTACAGCCAACCAAGCCTTTCTCAGGGGTCACTGATGGCTCCGCTACTCCGATAGGGCAGGTTCGCCTTCCCGTCACCTTTGGACAGCGCAAGAATTACCGCACCGAGCTCATCGACTTCGACGTTGCCCACATTCGCCTGCCATACAATGCCATCCTCGGGTATCCAACCCTGGCCAAGTTCATGGCGGTAACTCACCATGGTTACAATGTCCTCAAGATGCCGAGGAGCGGCGGAATCATCACAGTCCCCTGCGAAGAGAAGGATGCGGTGTGCTCCCTCGAGCGTGCCTTCCAAGCTGCATCAGTCGAAGACCCAGGCAGCAAGAGCGAGAACCCTCCCGAAGCAGTTCCCAAGAAGAAGAAGACATCGCCCAGCTCAAGGCCTCAGGAGGTTGGCATCTCTGGAGGCGTCGCGTCAGGATCTGCGCCCGTGCAGGGGGCGCCTCCCTCCGTCGCATAGGAAGGCGCGCCCGGCGCCCTCCTCGGGCAGGGCTCGTGGGCTCTCTTCTGGAGGGCCTCCGACCTTGCCAAGATCACGAGGGAGGCGCTCGGGCACCACTTGGAGGCGTGCTTTGCAGCACGCTTCCCTTAGGAAAGCATGGGGCAAGGAAGGCCCAACCCTCAGGAGTTCATCTCCAAGACCTCTCAGGAGCTGCAGGAATCAAGAGTCATACGCGGCGATCGCCGCCTACAAGGCGTAGCTCCCCATCCAGGCGAGGATGGCGGGCTGCGCGTCTGCATCGACTACACACGGCTCAGCCGAGTCGCGTCTCAGGAGCGCTTCTGGCCTTCGCACGTGGGATGCTGCGAGGGTCCGCCGCACAGCTACGTTCGCATGCCTTTCGGTTTGCCGAACATGGCTGTCGCTCACCAGCGTCTTCTGCGGAGCATTCTGACAGCTCAGGAGGCCAGGCACCACGCGGTCCTGGCAGAAACGGAGATGGTCCTCGAGGAACCGTCCGGACCCCCAGAGCCTCCCGAGGCTCAGGGTTCCGGTGGCACGTGAGGATCGGCCTCTTCACCGCGCATCGTCAGCTACTCCAACACCCCTTCTACAACGGTACCAGGTGACATCTTTCGAGTTCATTTCAACTGGGAGCGCCCTCAGGGCTGCATCATTCTCTGGTCGCGTGGGTTTGTCCCTGCGGCATATGCCCCTTTTGCTTATGTCTTTAGTTTACCTTGCTGGGGGCACCCCTCGGGCTGCATCATCCCCAAGCCGCTCGGGCCTGACCCGGTGGCATGTATCCTCCCTGCTTTTATCTAAGCCGATTTGCCTTTCATGCTTAACCTGCCTGTGATAATCGCCTGCTCGATTGACACCTACCTTTGAAGCCGCCCGCGCTGGCACGACACTTGCGCACGGGTCCGTCCCTGCAATGCCGACAAATCTGAGTGGTCGAGTTCTGGCCCGCGGCAGCCCCGCAAGCGTCACCTCACCAGGCCCTCAGTGCCCTCACCACTCCCTCGGAGCAACCAATGGCTAGTCGGCAATCGTAATGGCAACCCGTGCTTTTCTCGTGTTGGTTTACAGGGACCACCAGAGGCCTAAAACGGGAGGCATCGCGAGCTCTCTCTCCCTCTTGCCCGCGTGACTCTCCCTCTTGCCCGCGCGACCCGCTTGCACGTTAAAAGGGGGGACCATGAGCATCGCGACTCAGGAGCTCTTACTGGCTCTCCAGCCCTCACCCCTGGCCTTGTCCACGGCATCGCGACCTAGCATACTAGCGGCGGCTGAGCTCGCTCGAGGGCCGAGACCTAAGGACGTAGAGCACGAAGGAGAGTGCGGGGGAGAGGGGAAGCTCGCGAAGGCCTAACCTAGCTACATCCCAGCTGCGGACGCGCAAGTCTGGCGCCTCGCGGACGAACAACTCCATGCACTCGAGATAAGTCTCCCCCCCCCTAGAATAGCTAATCGATGCAACATAAAACCTCCACTTAATGCGGCTCTGTGACGGCGATGTTGCCTTCCTTTCTCATCTTTCGGCGGCTGCTTGAGCGCTAAAGGGGACCTCCTGAGCATCGCGACTCAGGGGCTCTTACTGGACCTCGGGCCGCTCACCTCCTTGGCTTGACCACGGCATCGCGACCTGGCATACCAGCGACGGCTGAAGCCTGCCTGAGGACCGGGACCTGTCAGCGTAGAGCACCAAGTCGTCGCGAGGTTAGAAAGGGGGAACCAAGTCGGGACAGGACAAGCATTCGCACCGCTTCATAATAAGGATAATGTCAACAAAAGACATCGCGGACCCCTTTACATGCCCCCGCAGGGTGTTTTCTTAATTCCTCGCAGGGAATAGAAGGCGTGAATCCTAAGGAGCCCTAACTACACGCGCCTCCATGGCCGACGCCATCATCAACAGTGGGCCACGGGAAGCCCGCGCCAACCCCATCCAGATCAGCCGCGCCGGCGGCCTGATGCAGCCGCCTTGCTCCGGGCACGACGCGAGCTCGGGGGCGCGTAGCTGTCATCGCTCGTCTTCGGCGTCGCGAAGAGCTCGGGAGAGTCGCTGGACTCCCAAGCATCGCCGCTGCTGCCAGAGGAGCCGTTGGGGAAGCGGGTGGCAGGCCTAGCCCTTGCCATGTCGATGTTCTGGCTGCCTCCTCTAGGGCAGCACTCCAGCCGGCGGCCTTCTGCATCGAAGACCTTGAAGAGCATCAACGAGGCGCCATCGTATTCGAAATGAATCACGAGGGCACCCCCTATTCGGCAGACCCGGGCGATCTCGTCCCAGCCCTAGGTCATGTAGACCTTGCCCAAAGCGATGACTTCAACCTCTGCTCCGGTCGTCGGGGTACCACAGTCGGCATGCTGCAACGGGGCATCTCGAAGGCGAAGAAGGGAGGAAAGTGGATCCAGGAGCTTGGAGGCATCACAGCATGGAGTACGAGCCGGCGAGAGGAATCCGCGGCGTGGACTCCAAGAGCAACGGCGCGCACCACCATGGCTCGTCGGCGTCACCGACGGCACGGGCGGCGTCGCTCGGCGTCTCCCTCTCCAGGGCCCTCGGCCCGGGCATACAGAGGGAGCGGGAACCCAGGAGGCGGCCGCTCGTACCAAGGCCTCGACCTCCGGCCTCGCAACTTCGACGCGGCGGCCAGGGACCGGCCATTTCTTCAGCGGGAGCGGGACAGGCCACTCCCGGGGGGCCTTTCCTTTCTCCTCGGATGAGAACCGGCGGATCGGTGCCATTGGCGACAAGATGGAGGAGGAGCAAGGAAGAGGAAGCAAGCGGAGCAAGAAGACATGGACAACGGGGGCGCATGCCTCTCCATACTTATAGCCCAGAGGAGGCCAACCGTCGGCCTCCACGATCGCAAGTAATCATGACTCTTTTCGCATGCAGCAAGGACTCGTCAAATCGGGCAGTTGCCGAGGCAACATGGGGAAGCGGAGATGCCCACGTCCAATCAACCGCCACGCGGCGACCAAGGCCACATGCTGTTGGGACCCGCGGCGCTCCGCACTTGCCCTTTGGCTTCGCTACTAAGCCAAGTCCGAGCGCGCCTTGGGCCCAGGGGCTACTGTCGGCGTTCTGGGAATGGGGGTCCCCAGACTTGCCTGCCTGCGGCCTGCGGCATGGCTCAAGCAGTGGCCCAGTACGACCCGTCTTCATCGACCCAAGTTAAAGACCCTCGTGAGGGGCCAAGCCTTGCGGGGCGGACGACGCAAGGCTTCCTCAGGGGCGGCCTCATTAGGCAGGCTCGCGAGGAGGCGGAGAGATCAAGGCAAGGGGTACCTCGCGAGGTGCTCGTGACGCAAGCCATGACGATCAAGATCAGGCGGGCGCCAGCCTGTGTAGTGTCCTCGTTTCCTTTTTGGTGCAAAGAGGGCAAGCGCAGGCGCGGAGTACCGAGGAATCAGGCAAAGGTTACCATATTGGTGCAACGAGACCAAGACCAGCAGGACGGCAGGACGGAGATCACCGTGGAGCCCAGGACGGCATCATCACCAGTGCCTTTAGCAGTCGAAGACCACCTTTAGTCGGGATAGCTTGTACTAGCTGTCCCCATTCAAAATGGTCGTTGTTGGCTCCCTTCCCGCTCAATATTTGGGAAGAGGACCAGTGCCTCTATATATAGAGACAGCCACCACAGTAGAAGGCATCTGGATCTCACCTAGAGCCAACAGAGACAGAGCAATTCCTCTCCAAGCACACCACCACAAGAACACCCCTCGCGAGGTTGTTCTTCCTTTGTACTGTTCATCATCAGCCCCTGAGGCAATCCACCACACCACACACTAGATTAGGGTATTACACCACAACGGTGGCCCGAACCAGTATAAACCTCGTGTCCCTTGTGTTGTTCATCGTGTAGCTTAGATTCGCGGCGAGGTTTTGGGTAAATCGATAGGTAGAAGATCTTCGTGCGTACCCCAGTGTTCGAACCTTAAGGGTTTTGCCGAAACCAGATATCCGACAGAGGACATGCGCCAAATCTCCTTCGTGCGTCCAACCCCCGCATCATATCCAAGGTTCTGGAGGTGCCATGGCAGGTGGCCTTCGAGTCCTCCATCCATTGATCTGCCAACGACTTGGGCACTATCTGTGTCCATCCGGGGACATGCGTCTACTGCATGGCATGTTTGGATCGCCTCACCTTGCCAGATTTCGACCTACTAGCCGCCCCCAAAAGGATCCGACGTGGGTGATGCAGCCAAGCGGGCTGGTGCCACGGACTGATCTGCCTTTCTAGATCCGGTCATGTTGGTGACGGTCAGCACTCAATGAAGTGCTCCATTGTTGGTGTTGGTTCGTGCGATGACCACTCGGGTCTTCGGCGGCGGCCCCAATGCGGATTGTGGTGTCACCGAAAGGTCTTCGCGAGGGTTTGTAAGGGCATATTTCACCCTATGTGGTTGGTGATTGATGACAATGCATTTGCGGACTAATCATGTGCATTGAGCATTTCAGATATCTCATGATTAGGCACAAGACGATTTGTTGCCCCTCAAAGCCTAGTGAAGACGATTTTCTCTATGCTTCTTTTCGGTGGATTTGAGTCGTAGGGAAGCCGTACTATTAAGAGGGGGTCCACTTTGGAAAGGTTAGGGTGGAATCAACACGTACACATATGTTCCTTTGCACCACCTGTTGGGGAACGCGGTAATTTCAAAAAAATCTAACGATCACGCAAGATCTATATAGGAGATGCATAGCAACGAGTGGAAAGAGTGTGTCCACATACTCTCGTAGACCGAAAGCGGAAACGTTCAGTAACGTGGTTGATGTACTCGAACTTCTTCGCGATCCAACCGATCCAAGTACCGAACGTACGGCACCTCCGCGTTCAGCACACGTTCAGCTCGATGACGTCCCTCGTGCTCTTGATCCAGTTGAGGACAAGGGTGAGTTTCGTCAGCACAACGGCATGGCAACGGTGATGATGATGTTACCAGCGCAGGGCTTCGCCTAAGCACTACGATGGTATGATCGAGGTGTGTAACTGTGGAGGGGGGGTACCGCACACGATTAAGAGAAACTTGTGTGTTCTAGGGTGCCCCCTTGCCCCCGTATATAAAGGAGGGAGGGGGAGGCCGGCCGGCCCTAGCTATGTGAATAGGTGATGCAATACTTACTAGCTATAATTCACCTTTACTTTTCACAAAAATGTTCCCCATATAATTCGCTAAGAGTACTTCTCTGCAGGCATGGCAAGGTATATTTCATGGCAAATAATTGTTTTCTTTTAAAAATTTCATTTCCATTGAGTGGCATGACTCGAGCAAAGATTTTTTATGGCATGGAGAGAGATATGATGCTAATTGGAGATTACATGCACTCTTAACACTTAAATGATGCAACTACCAAGAGAAACAATAAGGAATGCATAAAAAAATGGGCGGTGATAGGCGCCGGTGCGCCGGCCCAAATTTCGGCCGGTCGCACCCCAGCCATCCGATTCTGTTTATATATGCCGTCAGATCCTTATCCACAAACTGCTTTATCCCCTTCCGCGTGGGTGCCTTCTTTTCGTCGTCTTTCTCTCTCTGGTCACCACGCACCTCCGCTCGCCTCCCAGACAGTCGTTGCCTCGCCGCCCACCTCGTTGACTCCGCCCACCCCCACCGGCTTGCCTCGCCACCAACGCTCGCCGCTGTCCTCGGTCGCCGCCATCGCCGGTCGCCTTTTTGAGCTGAGGAAAGAAAACGCAGGGAGC
>NC_057798.1:529362388-529363252 GCF_018294505.1 Triticum aestivum
ATTGTGCAGTGCGCGTTCGTCCCCTCGCCGTCAATAGTAGCCACACGCACACCCCTCACCGGTGCTGCCAACCCCCCTGTCCCCTGCAGAATTAATGGCGACGACGCCATGGCTCGCAGCAAGCAACAATGGTAGCAAAAAATACAATTGGTTCCAGCAAACTGAAACGCAAGTGGTAGCAAACAATAGAAAATTTGGTGCTTGTTCCAGCAACCCAAAAATGCCCATGGTAGCAAAAACTGGAGCCGGTTCCAGCAAATCAAAATGCCGGTGGTAGCAAATTTGCAATAATTTGGTGTTCATTCCAGCAAAACAAAAAATTGCGTGGTAGCAAAGAACAAACACAGTTCCAGCAAAAAATGTTGCCGGTTCCAGCAAAAAAAACATGTCGTCGGCGACGATCGCAACAAAACATCTCACTAATCCGGCAAAAAAACTTGCTGATTGTAGCAAAACAAAAATTCGACGCCAGGAACAAATGGACTGGTCGTCCGATTGCAAACGCTGGTCGATGTGGATGCAGCTTTTTTGCCGGCCGGTTCCAGCAAAAAAGCCAGCCGGTTGTAGCACCGGAGTGCGTCGTCTCCATCGCTGCCAAGCTGGTTGCAGCTTTTCACCGGTATGGTTCCAGCTAAAAAGCCAGCCGGTTGTAGCACCGGAGCGCGTCGTCTCCATCGCCTGCAAGCTGGTTGCAGCTTTTCACCGGCATGGTTCCAGCAAAAAAGCTAGCCGGTTGTAGCACCGGAGCGCGTCATCTCCATCACCGGCAACTGCTAGATTGCAGCACCGATGGATTGCTGCTCAGCGCCATGGCTATTTCATCTGTGCCTCGAAGCACCACCATTTTCCGAAATTGTCCCATGG
>NC_057798.1:529363385-529363938 GCF_018294505.1 Triticum aestivum
ATGGCTGGCCATGGCAGGTAAAGCAGGTTGCGAAGGCTGAAGATTGGGATTAGGTGGATTGGGGAAAGGAGTTGGGTACGAGTGGTTGGGCTCGACCAGAAAGGGGATAAGAGGATGAGGGGAAGCGGTGGGGTGGACCCGTATGTACACGTGGGTGAGCTGGAGGGCGCGTGACGCGTCGCGACCGGCCGAGCAGTTCGGCCGGTGCGCCGTTCCCAAACAGTTACCTAAAAAAATTCATGTGATTTACCGATTCCACATTCAGTCACAAAAGTGGCACCCTGACTACACAATGCATTGAAGAGCCATCGATTTTTTTAGTATGTTCCCCTGCAAATTTAAAGTATAAATGTTAAAAGTTCTGTAGAAGCAAGGTATCCTCTTTCCAATAAAAAATACTATAGCACATCCTCCTATGCTTTTCTGTGAACATATATATCAGAAATCACAATGACATACCATGTACTCCCTCCGTCCGGGAAAAGTTGTCCGCGGCTTAGTTCAACTCTAATTTTGCAAAAAAAAACCTTCAACGTTTTAAACTGTTGCAAAT
>NC_057798.1:529364176-529372442 GCF_018294505.1 Triticum aestivum
CAGCTTCTTCCTCCTCCCTCCGTCGCCCGATCAGTCCACCGTCCGGCCCCCGCCAGCGACGCCCTGGCCGCGCTCTCCCACCGCCCCGCTGACCTGCCCGCGGACTTCGCCGCCGCCATCTGCCACGAGATCGCCGAGGAGGGCCGCGTCCAGGGACAGGAGCAGCACAGCCGCGTCCCGGAGGAGGGAGGAGATCGAGGGGCTCGTGGAGGGGGTCGAGGGGCTCGAGCACGGCCGGCGAGCGCAGCAGCATCGCCTCCAGCGCAGGCGCCGCCTACGTCATTGAGGAGCTCGACCCCGACTGCGGCTGCTCCTCCGAGGAGCCCGACCCCGACTGCAGCTGCTCCTCCAAGGCGACCACCTCAACGGGCGCCTCCTCCTCGTCGCTCTCCTCGCCGGCACAGGTTCCTCGTGCCTGAGGCAACCCCAGCCGCCGCTCCCCTCTCCCTGACTTCGGCAGGCAGGGCCACGCGGGTCTTCCCCGGTGGCGGGATCCTGTTGCTGCCACTGCCGTCCGTCCGCCACCTGCCGCTGCCGCCTGCCGCTGCCGTCGCCCGCCACCTACTGCTGTCGCTGCAGCCCGCTCGATCGAGTCCGAACGGACCTGTTGCTGCTGTTGGCGACTGCATCTGCTGCTGCTGTCGGCGATTGCCTCTGCTACTGCTGTTGGCTGCAGGTACTTCCTGAAAAATGGACTGATTGTGGCTGATTGATCTGAACCTGTGTCAATTGCAGTTTCAGTTACAGTGTGAATTGCATTATCAGCACACTTATGTAAGCATTGTACTTTGTGAAATCTTTTTTGTTCTTTGTGAAATCTTTGCAGTTCCATCAGAGTACTGTACCTGAAAATTAGTAAAGTTGATTTACACCAAGAGTACTCCAAAATTGTACTGTAAGGAATTGCTCCTTGTGCTGCTGCTGCTCCTCCTGTTCCACCATCAATGGAGTTAAATGTATGTAAAACTGACAAAAAAAAATTGTACCAAGAGGCCACAAAAATTTAAACTTCTCTGAAACATGAAAATTTTGGACTGATATGAACTTGGCCATGTTTGAGGTGTTTTGACAACTGAATTTTGCCATGTTTTGACACTAAATTTAAATGATGTAATATGCATATTACAAGAAGTTTCATAAAACAAATAAAAGTGCTTGTGAGGACAAGCTGTGTTCAGTCAACTTGATATTCAGAACTTGTGCTGGGATGCTAACACCACAAGAAAGCATGCATGCCATGTTCAGGCTTCTTTTTCTTAGTGCACATAGAAGTGGCAACTAATCACCACAAAATGGAGTGCATAGGTTCAGACTTGAAGCATGCATTTTCCATACATAGGTTCAGACTTGAAGCACGAAAATGTACTACTGTAGGTTAGCAGGAAGAGCTTACATATATTCCATATGGCAAGGGTGACTTGACGCCATTATGAAGACCTCGCCGTACATCCGCTCGGCGCCGCACAACCTCCCTGAGAGCAGTGAGTAAGCGAGTGGCATCAGTTAGTGAGCTCAAAACCAGTTCAGTCAGTAGCAGGATGGAGCAGTGGAGTGTGACATCACTTGATGCACTAATTCAGTCAAAAGTAGAGTGAGAGAGGCAAATTCAGTAACCTGCAATGTCCTAGCCCAATCTATATAAAAAAGTGACATCAATTTGTGCAAATCCTAGCATAACCTATATAAAAAAATTGACAGCTTCAGAACATTCAGTTAGCTTCAGAACATCCTAGCACAATCTTTTCATCCTAGCACAATGTTTCTTCTGTTGAAGTTACCATGTTTCTGTAAGGAATGGCCGTCATGTTCCTCTAGTTACCAAAATGAACAAGGAGACTTTTAATCTCTCAGAAGTCACTGAAGCAACTTTTAATAATTTGTAAGGAACAGACTTTTTGAAGGGAAGAAGATTGGTTTGATATAAAAGGTTTTCCTGAATAGACTTTTAAGCTCAGGCAGTAGCTCTAGGCAACACTATAATACATAATTTGGCAGGCCTCAAGTAAGAACTGCAGAACTATTTTGTCACCAAACTTAAATAAAATTTGGCTCGATATAAAATTTAAATAAAAGAGCACTTTGGCTCCATATGGTAGGAGTATGTAGCTCCATATGATAGGAGTATGTAGTCCAAATAATAATCTTCTTAGTTGAAAGCCTTTAATTCACGTAGTCCTAAAATTTCTACACACAGATTGGACAAGCACTATTCCTAAAATTTCTGCAATTACAGTATATTTGATCAATGCAAATTAAGCACTCATGAAACAAGTCTATTTGGTCAATGCAACTATGTGGTGCTAGTGCCTTTTGTCTTTGTGGTTGGGCACAGTTTGCACCTTGTTCGAAGACAACATTTGCAAATTCGGTGAACATTCAAAGTCAAGACTGAACATTCAGTGTTAAGTGTTAACACAACACTGGCATATGCACCTTGTTCGAAGACATGATCAGTTTTTACTTTTTAGGAAAGACAAGATTTACTAATTCAGTTTTTAGGGAAGACAAGACTGAACATTTAAACTCTGGAAGCTGGCATTCAGCAAAGACTGAATATACAGATTCAGTTTTTAGGAAAGACAAGATTTACTAATTCGGTGAACACTCAGTCTAAACATTTCTGAATCTACACAAACCTTGCTCGAAATTGATTTGCAGGGCATCCCGTTGGCTGTCTCCCTTCATCAACTTTGGGTTGGTCTTCTTCCTGGTGCACACGGTTCAAGCTGGCCCTACTGAACACAGCAAGCAAAGAGCATCAAGCAGTAATAGAGAGCAGAGAATGGAAACCCATGAAAGTGCAGAGTTTAAGCTCTATTCAGCAAATGAAAGTAGCAGTACGAGGTGCTACCGTGCTAGGCTGGATTAAGTAAACAGTCGACCTCTCTTGACGAACTCAGGGGTTGGCTCGACGGTCTCGACGGGGGTGGGCAGGAGCGCGAGCCTCCGGCGCACTGCGGCGTCGCACACCTCCTCGAGCACCATGACCAGCCGGCCGCAGTGGAGGCGAGCGCGGCGCCGCCCGAGATGACGGCGTTGGCGTTGACGACGGCCACGGCCAGGCCGCTCGAGTTGGCGCAGCTGGACACGATTTGGCTCACCGCCTGCGCGGACGATTCCTTGGCCACCGTCTCCCGCCGCGCCGTTGCGGCCGCGCCCCACGCCACGGGGGCCGGGGCGGGGGTTGGAAGGCCGCGTCGCAGGCCGTCGGGCCGAGGGCCGGCCATGCTTCTTCCATCAACGCTAGGAGGGAGGGGGTGGCCGCGAGCAGGAGACACGGCGGGAGGAAGAAGAAACAATTTTTGGGTGAAAGAGGGAAGATTCGGGAGGCAGGCAAGGGAGGGTGGGGGGCTGCGGGAGGCAGAAGGGAGCGGCGGAGGAGGCAGCTGCGGCGGCGGAGGAGGACGCGCGGGAGAGCAGGGGAGTAGCCCGAAGCAGGGGATCTCCGGCGTCCATGCGCCTGTGTCGGAGCTGCGGAGTGTCGACCGGAATAGACGAGGAGTGTGGGCTGTGTCGGGAATTAGCTAAGGGTGTTTTTGTAAAATGACCACGGGGACAACTTTTCCCGGGCGGAGGGAGTATGTGAAGTTGGACTATGAAGATATATGCACCACAAAGTTCGTTTGATTCAATATTCAATAGAAGCCATACAAGTACACAACACTTCCAAATACTAACGCAAACACAGTAGAAAGTAACTAGTACTTCGGATATGGTAGCTTGGCAAATTTTGAGCCGTCAACACGATGATGCTTCCTGACATAGAATATGCCTCCAATCTAACTGTAATATCTTCATCACATCAGGATATCATAGCAGCCCAGTTATAAACATGCCAAGTTCCCAGAGTTCTCAACACAACTCGTTGCAAGTATACTATTTCATATGAAAATAATAAGGCTAGATATTAGTAGTGCAGAAATCTCAATAAAAACTCATTGAAGAATACTTTCTTCATACGAAAACAAATGAAACAGGACTAAATGTCAGAAACAAGCTGAGATCAGCAAGGACTGAAATGTCACAAAATGCCAGAGCAAAACAGATGTCAGATATTTTGATGTCGAAACAGAAATGGATGAAATGCTCCACTATGATGGAAGCCACTGTGTATTCACATTTAAGTCATATCAAAACATCAAAGCAATACACACTAAAAATTCCCCGGTAACAAAAGGGTGAAAGATATTTGATTATGTTCATGTGATCACAGAGCGTCTCTGTTGCTATACCACTAAAGCAGAACATGAAGGAGCTAGAAGGATACTCAAGTAAATCATATCAAAGCAATTGTATTGTTCCACATGGTATATCACTGAAACAATGAATAAAGAAGGGTTATGGAACTTTCATGCTATCTTCACAACCAGCAAGACTTCTGTAGCCATCACCATCTTATATACAAAGACTAATCCTGATAGCCAGTGAAATTTCTTTGTCCATCTGAAGATGAACCAGCCATCCCTAAATTATGCAAAAACAAAAAAGGTTAAAAGGGTCAGAAGTTACTTTGGTAAATGGCAGTTTAAAACAAAGATGAGATAATGCCCTAATAAATTACCTCATCAAAATGGGATGGAATTTGCATCGTGTGATGTCACAGTTAAGCAGGTAACGACCTAAATTAGCTGCCACTATTGACAAATAAAGTTCTGCTGACTCTTCAAAAGGTTGTGCTTACGTGAGTGCAATTTGACTGCATGCAGTGTACTGAAGGTTTTCTTCAACCATCATGATCATTATCAGCAGCAGCAGCACCCATACATGTAGCTTAAGAATCAATCTTATCTCTTTGTAGTGCAGTGCTACTCCAAGTCCTGGTTGCTGTTTTTCTTCAGTCATCCATGAGTTGCACATTTCTGTCTCAGGGTGACTGGATCACACCACATCTTAGAGCAAAGCATGAGACGTAGAGATGCGACTTCTTAGGGGAGAAATTTGGAGTTATAATGTACAGTAAGGTGCCACAGCTCTACCCTCCATCACAGAATTTGTTACCCTGCCAGTGCACACCCTGGTGCAATATAAAATATTAGTAGTCATAAAAGACTAAACTATGCAACAAACTAAGCATTGGATGTAACTCTTCCCGAAAGTAACTTTGGTATCTAACATGAAATTAGAAGGTAGCTTCTGTCCACTTCAAGTGGGAAATGCAATATGAAACCAAACTGTAGAGGCTGTTTAAGGCATATTACAGGTGCTCTTCAGTTTGAATACACAATTTGAGGGTGAACTAAAATTAGCAGAATAATTGTGCCAAATATGCTCCATAAACAGACATGCTATATTTACCAGGAAAGCTATCTAAGTGGAGCATTACTGCTGATGGATATTATGTGCCTGACAACAGTTCATCTATATAGCAAAATAAAAGCAGATGATAAAGAGATGTGTTCGAACAGTATATGCAAGAAGTGGACTGACCTCCTGGCATATGCCATAACACAACTGAAGAGCTTCATTCCACTTGTTCATTTCAATTAGTCCCTTTACAAGACAAACAAAGGCACTTAAATCTGGTACAATGCCTTTCCTGGTCATTTCACTATATAGTGCAATTGCTTCTTCAACTTGAGATGATAAACAAAGTGCCTGGATTAATGAGGTGTGCATGTCCGTGCTGGCCATATTTAGGGATGACGAGACTTCCATAATCTCTTTGTGCAACTCCAAGGCTGTCTCCAGTCTACCAGCCTTGGAGAAACTATCAATGAGCATCCCATAAACAGGAGCTATCGGTGCTGTGTCATGTGATTCCATCTCCTCCAACAAACCAAGAGAAGCGAGAAACTTCTTGCTGAAACCCTGAACTGTGCTGTGGTATCCTTGCAGATACTTTGGCCAGTGGGTCTGCTTCATCTCATCAAGCAGTAAATGGGCATCGTCCAAAAGACCAGCAGCACAACAATGGTTTATCAGTATTCTGTATGTAACATAGTTGGGAGCACATCCTTTTGTCTTCATTTGCATAAAAAGCTTAAGACCTGCATCAACTTTACCAGCTTTCCCTAGTCCGTCTATTAGGGCAGTGTAAGTTACAACATTTGGACTGCATCCCTTCTTTTCCATCAATGACAGCAGGTTTAGGGCTTTTTCAGTTTCACCTGTTTTACAGAGCCCATCAACCATAGCTGTGTAAGTGACGACGTTAGGATTACATGAATCCTTTAGCATTTGAGACAAAACTTTCATTGCAAGATCACGTCTCCCATCCTTGAACATCCGGTCAATCAAGGACGTGTATGTATGCACACTAGGCAAGTAACCACACTTAGTCATCCGCAGAAATACCTCCTGAGCACTATCGATTTCTCCAACTTTGCAAAAACCATCAATCAGAGCATCATAAACAATCTGGTTGGGCTCACACCCAGATGATAGCATAGCATCTAGCAACTCATGAGCATCAGCCACCTTTTGAGCTTTGCACAAACCATCTACGAGTGCACCATAGGTGACAACATTTGGAGAAATGGTGTCTGTGTCCTTGCCTTCAAAGTAGAAATCAGATTCTTTACTGTCAGAAGTCCCTATTAATTTGGCATAGACTTCGCAAGCCTTTTGGATTTCGCCTGCCTTACAGAGGCCATCAATTAGTGCACTATATGTAACGGCATTTGGATAGCAGGAATTATCAACCATTCTGTGGAAAATGATATTAGCCTGACAGAGCTGCTTGGATTTCAGGTAAGCATGAAGCAATGCAGTATATGTCACTACATTTGGTGAGCAGCCAACACTTCTCATCTCATCAAACCAGCCCTGGGCTTGTTCAATGAGACCAGCCTTACAGAAGCTATCGATCAAAATTGTGTATGTGTACACATCCGGATTAACACCTACCTTCTTCATCTCTTGAAATAAAAGGAAGGCCTTGTCTACCCTGTTAGCCTGGCACAGAAAAGTAATCACCTTAGTGTACGTGCTTGCATCAGGAACAAAGCCTTTCCTCATCATCTCCTTCATTATCTGAAATGCCTTCTCAAATTTTCCCACACCACAAAGGCACCGAGCAAAATTGGCAGTGTTAACCTTATTGAGAACACAACTAGCAACCAGCATCTCCTCGTAAACTTTCTCTGCCAAATCCAACAACTCAAGATTTGGCAATTCTTCTCGACCACAAATGCTTCCAATGAATATGTTGTATACAACATAACCAGGAGGACAACCGCAGTTATTCATCCTATTAAACAGTTTATATGCATATGCATAATCCTCGGCATTGCAGTAAGTATGCACAAGTGAATTGAACAATGAAGGATTTGGGTTGCAACCCTCTGTCATCATCATGTTAATGATTCTCTTGCACCAGCCAAGCTGCTTCTTTTTCAGAAATCCTGAGAGCAGCGTCCTATACGTTACCACATTCGGGATATACGAGTTGCACCGCATCCTATGAAGAAATGACATGGCCTCATTGAAAAGGGAGGCCTCCATCAGTCCACTGATCATCTGGGTGCACAACACCGTGTCAAGCTTAAAATCCTCCTTCTCTAACATGTCAAGTGCGTCGCCCCAACGCCCCTCCTTGCACAGCGCCTGCGCAAAGGATCCGACTGTGGACCTGTCCATGCAGAACCCTGATGCCGACATCTCCTTCTGCACCCGGAACCCCATTTCCATCTGCCCGGCGCTCGCGAGCACCTGCACCAGTGCATTGTAGGTCACCGCGGACGGCCTGTACCCGAAATCCTTCAGCCTCCCAAGCTCCTCCAGCGCCTCGCCCCACAGGCCTTGGCGGCAGCACCGCCGCACCAGCACATTGAGCAATCTGCCGAGCACATCACGATCATCCTCCCCAATCTCCCTAAGCAGCCTCTCAGCGGTCCTGGCGCGGTCTTCAAACCCCAAAACCTCGGCGAGCGCGTCGTAGCAGGCACCAGTGTGGCTGTACCCCACCTGCCGTTCGGCCCAGAGGAAGAACCTGACACAGGGCTCCGGGGAGCGCACCGCCCTGAGCACCGCGACCACGACGGAATCGGTAAGGAACTCGCGGTACCGTCGCAGGAACCGCTCCGCCTTGCCGTCGAAGTCGGCCCCGTAGGCCCGCACCGCCTTGGAGATCAGGAGGGCCTCCGGGGGCGGGAGGGCGGCGGCGGGGGGCGCGGGGGCAGGGTCCCTAATAAAGGCGAAGTCGTGGTGGGAGAGGCGGGGCCCGGGGGGCGGCGTGGGGCGGTCGACGAGGCCAGGCAGGAGGTCGCCGGAGTCGGCGGCGTGGGAGGAGCAGGCGCGGCGCAGGGAGGCGCGTAGGGCTACCGCC